>NW_027261981.1:0-175291 GCF_030445035.2 Dasypus novemcinctus | reverse complement strand
CTGATGTTGAACATTTTTCTCTGGCCCTTTGTTTTCTGTAAAGTGTTTACCAATTTAGAAATTGGGTTCTTGTCTATTTATTTTTGAATTATGTTGTTTTTAAATGTATTCCAAATACCAGTTCTTTATAAGACAGACATTTTGCAAATATTTTCCCCTGTTCTGTGACTTGTATTTTCAGTTTCTTAGTATTTATTTTTATGAAGTCAAACAGACCAATTTTTTTTTTCACTTTATACTTATTGTTTTCTGTGACCTGTGTAAAAATTTTTTGCCTAGTCCTATCAAATGTTCCTGTTTTGGTGAAAATGCTTTATGGATTTTAGATTGTATTTTTATATCTTTGATCAAAATTGAAATTTTGTGTGCATGTATGATAAAATTGTTCTGTATCAATACCAGTTACACCAGCACAAATCATTAGAAAAACTTTATTTTCCTGTATGACTGCTTTCATGCTATTGTTAAAAACTGAAGACCATTTGCATGTGCCTTTGTTTCTTGCTCTTTTAAAAGAAGTTCTATCCTGTTTGTTAATCTAATCTACACTCTATGGATTATGATAGCTTTCTAATCATTAAATTTTGGTTTTGGTTTTAGACATCTTCAATTTACTTTTATACTTTTTCAGTATTCCTTTGAATAATTTAGGTCCTTTGCCTTTCCATTTCAGTTCTAGACTATGCTTGTCAATAAAGTTGCATTGACTGTAGATCAATTGGGAGAAGACTGCCATCCTAATAATGCAAATTCTTCCATTCTTAGTGTGTATATTTATACACACACACACACACCTATATATATAGTATCTCAACTGTATATATACTATATATATATAGTATCTCATATATAGTATCATATATGTCTTTGATTTTTCTCAGCAATGAATTTTGTTGTGATTTTTTTTCCATGTAGAAGACTTAAACATCTAAAATATTTTTATCTACTTGTAATTGGGGTTTAAATTTATTTCAAAATATAGTACTAGAACATTAAAATACATTTACTTTTATATTTTTAAAAACTGGTAGCATACAAACCATGTAACATTTCACATTCTAGCCACTTGAAAGTATACAATTTACAATGTTTTGCTACTATTACCATCATCCATTATCAAATCTTTTCCATCATCCCAAACAATCTGTTTCCTTTAAGCATTAACTACCAATTCCTTATTCCTACCCTGGCATTGGTACCTTGCAGTGTAGTTTGTATCTCTATGAATTTGCTTGTTCTGCTTTTGTCATGTAAGTGAGATTATGCAATACTTGCCCTTTTGTTTCTACTTATTTCAGTCATTTACCTAGTTTTTTGCCTGCTCATTGTAGTTTCAGAACTTCTTTATGGTAAAATAAAATGTTTACCCATTTGTCTGTGGACAGATACTTGTGTTTCTTCCACATTTTGAGTATTGTGTATTATACAGCTGTGAACATTGGTGTACATGCTTATCCAATCCAGAAGTGGAATACCCAGATAATATGGTAATTATAATCTTAACATTCTGTTAAATTGTCAAATTGTTTTCCACAGTGGCTGTACCATTTCATTTTCCCACCAACAGTGAATAAGTATTCTTAGTTCACCATATTCATGCCAACTCTTATTTCTAATTTTTGAATAATAGTCATTTTGGTGATGTAAAGTTTTGGTTTTAACTTGCATTTCCTAATGGCCAATGATGCTGAATATCTTTACATTAGTTAATTAGCCATTTACCTATCTAGTTTAGAGAAATGTCTATTCAGGTCTTTACTCATGTTTTATTTGTGGTGTTTGTCTTTTTGTTATTGAGAACTCTCCTACTCTAATGGGTCACTCTCAACCAATTCCCTTTTTTCAAGGCCTCTATTTACAAGTCCCCTCAGGAGCTTGTGTTGCCCAAACCTTTGTCTTTTATCTGCCACTGGATTTTCTTGACAGTGATTAAGGCAGAAAGGATTGATAGGGAAGAGATAATAGTACTAATACTTAGTGGGTAGAAATTACTAAATCCAGCTCCTTCAATATAAAGGTGAAAAAACAAAGGCTCATGGAGAAGAAAGTTATGCAAAAATCAGAGCATTTATATCTCCCGAGTTACACTGTGTCTTCTCTTGACATAATTAGAGAAGTTCCTGAAAATAAAAAAATAAAAAAATTGATATGGTTTCATTGAGATGTTTTAAGAAATTTAGAGTTTGGCTATATAGAGTCTGGCTCCACCTCTTTGATAACAAATGTGAATCAAAGTCACTTATTTAGCCAGTTTTTTTTCCCCTCTAACATGGTATCACCTGAATTTCTGAGTAGCAGCCCTGGCATTAGTGTAGTGCCTAATGACAGTAAGGGTTAACCGAGTCCAGAGAACATTCATTTATTAAATTTCAAATATGTCTCTAGTGCCTGTAGACAGGTCCAGAGGAGCTCCCACAATCCAAAAAAGCCATATTCTGGCTCTGTATTTTCTTCCTCTTCATCTTCTTCATCGTCCATCTCATTACCAACATGTAGCATCACCTGATCTTTGTCTTGGAAAGGTTCTTTTTCCCTACAGTCTTTTTCCCTGTGCCCATTGCTCCATTACAGCCTGCCCAACATCCATATTTTGTGTTCCCTGCTGTTTGGATGCACACATTTTGGGTGCAGAAGTTAGAGACTGAAGATAGGCCTGTACCCCAACTTCCTGCCTCATTACCATAGAGGGCACCTGAACTGCCTTGTGCACCTGCTTGGTTTTCTTAGGGATTTGAATCCACTCCACTTGGTCAATTGGGGAATACGTATTGTGTCTCTGGCCCTGGCACAAAACTTTTGATATGGTTTCAATTTGGGTGTTGGTCTTTTCCAAGAACCTCTATGCCAGGTTCTATTCACTCCAGAGTTCCTTTGCTTAACCTGCCCGTCACCTGAGGTGCTACAGTATAGAGCCCACATTTTCAACTTGACCAAGTTCGAAGAGTGGGAGTTCTTGGTGCAGTTTCCTGGGTTGGTGGAGAAGTTTGAGTCTGTGCTAACTGTCAAATCTTTGGGCATGTCCTTGGCGTGGCTGAAGTCGTGGTATGGCTGGTCATAAGGGGCATAGTTGGTGTTGATGACCATGTTCATCTCTGTCTGGAGGCCCTCAGTTTGCACTGGGTTTTAGCCCTGTTTCTTTTTATATATGTGACTTGCAAACTGTAATTGTGGTCTCTAAAGATTTGCAGGAACCCGTTGGTCTGGTGATAGGTTTGGTGGCCAAAGAGTACAAATTCTGCCATGGAGAAGATGACACCAACTTGCTTGGCAAAATCTCTGGATGAGTGGCCCATGCTACTCCAATGGTTTGGCAGTGTTTGTAGTCCTCTAGGCTGCCCCATAGCTACTCCAGTCAAGAATCCAGATTAGTGGAGAAAGAGGGAGGATTGGTTGCTGTGACATTGCAGCTTTGTGGCTTCATTAAAGCAATAAGCAACAATCCTTCCGACATCATCCTTTGCTTGTTAGGACTTTAGGTCTTGTGGTCCTGTGTTTGGGAGTATAAGAGAGTACCGTATCCTATCAGACTGGCTTTTTTTTTTCAAGGTTTATTTTATTTATGTCCCCCTCCGCACCTTTCCCCCTTGCCACCTGCACTCATCTGCTCTCTCTGTCAATTTCCTGTGCCTTCTTCTCTGCCTGCTTGTCTTCTCTTCTTGTCTTTCTCTTTAGAAGGCATCAGGAATCAATCCCAGGACCCCTGACATGGGAGAAAGGCATTCAATCACTAGCACCACCTGGTTTGCTGCATCTCGTTGTCTTTCCTCAGCGGGGACATCTCCTTGCGGCGCAGGACAACTTACCACAAACTGCTTCTCATGGGTTCAACTCCTAGTACCTAAAGAATGTATCCAGTTAAATTAACTTGTTAATATAAAGATTTTTTAAATTCTGTTTTTCCTAATTCCATTATTTTGACCATTCCCCACTCTTATTATTTTTATTTTTTATTAGGGAAATTGTAAACAGAAAACTATCATGCAAATGTGCAGCATTCCCATACAACCTGCCTCCACCCACACATCACTGTGGAACATTTGTTACATATTTTAAGATAACATTGGACTATTACCACTAATTATCATTTATAGTATATAATAGGTATATCTTTTCCATATCCCATTATTAAAACAGTATTTCTTTGAATTTGATGCAAGAATATTGCAATATTGTTGTTAACTGCAGTCCATAGGTTACATTAATTGTATTTTCCCCATGCAACTAGGGGTAATTCATTTTTTATAATAATAATACATTTTATTTTTAGAAAAGTTTTAGAGTGCAGAAAACTTACACCAAAAGTTTAGGAGTTCCCATATAAAACACAATACAGTTTTCTCATTATTAATGTCTTACATTAGTGTTGTACATTTGTTATAATTGATGGCCTGGTATTTACATTATGGTTTACACTTCATATTGTACATTTTTAAAGGTTTTGGCAAATGTTTAATCATATATTCATCATCACAGTATCATACAGAGAAGTTTCTCTGCCCTAAACATGCCCTGTGTTTCATGTATTCATCCAACTCCCTCCCTTCTCAATCCCTGGCAATCACTCTTTATATCAATCTTGATAACTAAAATAACAGTAACACTAATTTTGTCTGTAGCTGTACTCCCCCTTATGTTTGTACATTCCTTAATCTTGAGAAATTTGGGGTGGTGTCTGCTCTGACTACTGTAGGCTGAGAGGGAACTTAAATATTATGGGGCAAAAAGAAGAACTGTTTTGCTTTCCGTTCTAGATACTCTTTTTTGGGGGGGGATGGGACTTGTCCAACATCATCCTTTTGTTAGTTGTCCAGGGCAGGAATAGGAGTTGCCCACAACTCAGCTGGGATTCAGGGTTCAAAAGATATTGAACAATCCAAAGATTTAAGACTCTGAGTGATAAGTTGAACAGGTATATTGAAATATTATAGGTTTAAATAAAAGGAGTAAAATAATCATGAGTAGGGGAATTATAAATGATTATAACTATTATATTTGAGAAATAGATGTTCATATATTCCCAAATATAGCCCACTGAGGATATAATGATTTCATGATGTTCTGTCCTTCTTGTATGGTGTCCACTTGTCCCTAGAGCTCATAGAACTTTCATTTGAGGTTTTGTCTCCTGTGCAGTTTGTGAAATCTACCTGAAACCTGTGTATATGTAACCTCCAGAATGACCTCCCAATTCACTGTGAAATATCTTAGGCAAAAAACTCTATTTTATTTACTATTTCCACGTTTCAGTCAAGGTCTTTATCCAAATGCATTGCTGATTAATGTTGTAGGATTCCTCCATGCCAGGGAGGATTATTCCCAGGAGTCATGCCCGATTTTTGGTGGTAGGGTAATGAGTTTGCAGAGTTTGGCTTAGAGGCTTCATTTGATTAACAAGATGGTTTTAAGGAGATGACTTTTAGGCATTATAAAATTAGTCTGTTTGATTTTAGAAAGAATAAGCTTCAGAAGTACAAGCATTATGATCAAGGGCTTGACATATTGGCCTGTTTTTCATTAGGCACAGCTTTTCTATTCCAGAGATTTTTGCCATTTTGTTTGAGAAAGTAGCAGGACTTAACTAGGATGAAAGTTTAATATTTTGTTAGCTACTATATGGGACCCCTATCAAGAGAAAATGGAAAATAGGTTACCAGGAGATAGAAGGGGAATAGAAATTGGTGAACTAATGCTTAATCTGCAGAACTTAAAATTAGGTTGATTTTAATAGTTTGGAAATATATACAGGTGATGTTAGCATAGTGATGTGAGTTTAATTAACAACACTGAAATGTGAGTGTGAATGTGGTTAAAAGGGGAAGTTTTAGGTCATCCATGTTTCTAGAAGGAAAACTAGAGAACAAAATGGGAAATGTGTACCACATTGAATGCTGAGGTGGCTGAGGACTGTGGTTAATAATGCAAGTACAAGAAAGTTCTTTCAGGATCTATACCACAGGTATGTAACTACTACAGGGTGTTGATAGTGGGGTGATAATATGGTGAAAAATTGTACCCAAAGCATATTTATTTATGTGGAATGTAAGTGAATTCTTGTTGTCATAGCTATGTAATCAACATTTATATTTTTAAGAACCAACATTTTTGGCTTATCCAGTTTTCTGTTTGCCTGTTTTCCATTTCAGTTATTTCTACTTGCTTTCTGTTTACTTTTCTCTTTTTTCTAGCTTCCCAAGGTAGAGTTATAGGTATTTTTATATAGAGTCTGGGTATTGAAACCTTACCAGATTATGTAAGTACCTACTATTTTTTCCAATTCTTAGATTGTTTCTTCACTACCTAATGTTCTTTGGTCTGTTGTTTTTAAAAATTTTGATAAGGTTCGATTTACATATGCTTCTGGCATAAAGTCTAAGAATCTATTGTCTAGCACAAGGTCCTAGATATGTTTCCCTTTGTATTCTTCTAGGAGTATTATAGTTTTAGTTTTTATATGTCTTATTATATTTATTAGTCTTCTACTTAAATCTTTGATCCATTATGCATTAATTTTTGAATATAGTATAAGGTAGGGCTCCAATTTCATTCTTTTACAAAAGTATATATATTTTTTAAGGTTTATTTTATTTATTTCCCCCTCTGCACCCTGCCCCCTTGCCACTTGCACTTGCTGTCTGCTCTCTCTGTCCATTCCCTGTGCTTTCTTCTGTGTCTGCTTGTCTCGTCTTTCTCTTTAGAAGGCATCAGGGATCAATCCCAGGTAGCTCAATCACTAGAGCTACCAGTTTGCCTCTTCTCTCATTGCTGTTCCTCAGCACAGCCATCTCCCTGCGGCACGGGACAGCTTAAAACAGTGCAGTCCAGCTCTCTACAGCATGTGCAAGCTCACCTTCACTGGGGGGCCCTGGGAATCAAACCTGGGACACCTCATATAGTAGGTGGGAGCCCAGTCACTTGAGCCACATCCACTCCCAGCCTGGCTTCCTGACATACCTAATTTCCACTTCCATTTTCTGCATTAAAAGCAAAATGGCATCTACATATCATATTTCTTCTTCTTGGGGGTGTGTACACTTTGCCCCTGAAATTGGAGAGTTCCAGGTAAATATCTCTAGACCAAGTGAGGGCTTTTAGGGAACATCAGGAATTTGAGTTTTCAGTTAGGGATAAAAGATAAGAACTTTCTCAGCTTCCTTTCCCTATGGTCTATATAAGAGGAAGAGGGTGTAGGGGTGGACAAGGCCACTTGTATGTAGATTTCACTTTCCAGGTGAGATGCAATACTGGATCTGACTTGCACTTAGCACCTCTCTCCTTAGCCAGGCCTCCTTCCATCCAAACCATTGGTAGTTGGGAAGGTAGTTGTCACCAGCAGGAGCATGGAGTCTAGACAAGGTAGCCTTGGTTTATCTTGGGAAATGAGGAATACCAAATATTTGCTCAGCTGCTGCTAACTATTAAGCTTTCTATCTCATAAATGATGAGTAAATGCTCAGTGCTTGATGACAAGAAAGCAGATCCTGCCTGAGGATAATACAAAGAAACTGGGAACATTAGTTCCTGAATCTGGCAGGCCCTCTTTCTGAGGTGAGAGAGTAACCCCGTCCTAGTTGAGATCTTTTTTTCTGGCTTTTTCAGGCCTCCTTCTAGCTGGCTGCTGCTGTCCATGCTTCAGCTGATGAACTATCTCATAACTCACACCCACTTCAGTGGACCAAAAAGCTCAAAGGATAATGAGACTTCCTTGGCCTATTTTATAACACCTCCTCCCTCCCTGACAAGCAAACCCTCATTCCTTTGATGTGAAAAATGGCATGGAGCAGTGTGTATATATGTTGCAGCTGAAGGATACAGTTGCATGTTGTCTATGTTAATGTTTATGTTTGAATGAGAACTTTTCACCCCAGGCTCTTGGAATTTAGAAGAGAAAGCAGGGAGAGAAACCATCAAAATTCTCTGGAACTTTTTCAGAACCTTCAAAGCAATACATATTTAACTTTAAATAGTTATCACTCTTATTTCACTGAACAATAATGAGTTCCAGAAGTGAATTATTGTAATTCATGGTTTGGGGGAAATAGTTCTTATTATTTCAAGTTATTAGACACATGTGCATAGAGCTATGTCATATTTTTATCCTTTTTTTTTCTTTTACAATCACCTCGTTTTTTAAGAGACATTTTTTATCATGATAGTCTTAACAAAATATGCCATTTTAACTATTTAAAGGGTAAAATTGAGTGGATTTAATTGTTGGCATTTTGAATGTGGTATTATAATTTTATGCTGTTGACACCATTACCAAAATTTTAATCACCCAAAACAGAATCTCAATGATCATAAAGCATTAATTTTCCTTTTACTCCTGATCCCAGCCCCTTGTAACCTATGTTTTAGCTTCTGACTATGAATTTACATATTCTAATTATTTCCTACTTATGAGAATATGTAATACTTGTCCTTTTGTGTCTGGCTTATTTCACTCAGCATGATGTTTTCAGAGTTTCTTTGTGTTATAGTACATACCAAAATTTCATTCATTTTTATAGCTAAGTAATTTTCCTTTGTATGTATGTACCATATATTATTTATTCATTCTTCTTTTGATGTACATTTGGATTATTTCCACCCTTTGACTATTGTGAATAATGTTCCAATGAACATTGACATTGATGCTACTATGAACATTCTCAATCTTTTTGAGTCCCTGTTTTCAATTCTTTGGGATATTGATCTAGATGTGGGATCCCTAGGCCACATGAAAATCCTCTTCTTAAATTTTGAGAGACTACCAATTTGTTTTCCACAGTGGTTTCACCATTTTACATTCCTGCCATCAGTGCACAATTGTTCCAAGCATGTCGCAAATTCGCCAACATTTGTCATTGTCAGTTTTAAAAATAGTAGTTTTACCCATGTTGTCTCATTATAGTTTGGGTTTGCTTTTCTTAATAGCTAATGTGGTTGAGCATCTTTTCACATGTTTATTGGCCATATTTGGAAAAATTTCTATTCAAGTCCTTATCCAATTTTCAAATTGTCTTCTAGTTGGTGCATTTTAGGAGTTCTTTACATGTTTTGGATATTAATCCCTTATCACATATATGATCTGCAACTATTTTCTCCCATTCTGTCTTTGTCTTTTCACTTTCTTGATAATGTCTTTGATGCACATTTTTTTTATTTTGAAGTTAAACTTATCTATCTTTCCTTCTACCCCCCAAATTTTTGATACCAGCACTGCAGCAATACCAAAATCAAACATCAGAAAAGAAAAATTATAGCCCAGTAATTCCTGCGAATATAAACTCCAAAGTTAATAACAAAATATTAGCAGATAGAATCAAATCTATATTAAAAGATTAGCCAAGTGATTTTTTGTTGAAATCTGAAAATTTGAAAATTTTGATATGTAAACTCTAAGTCAGATACTTCCCTTTCCATGAAAGTTTGCAGTTTTGTTTTATTCTTTCTTATTTTTGAAGACTGAAGTAGTTTGTTAAATGATTTTTCCAAAGTACTATGCAAAGTCTGATTTTCCTAATGCATATGTAGTCACTGAAGGCTCTGTTCCTTAGCTTTTATTCAGCTGCTGTTAGGACAGAGATTTCCCTGAATGACAGGGTGAAACAAAAATAGACAGAAAAGCACATTTCTACCAGCTTTTTCAAATTGACTGTGTGCTAGGGCTTTCCTTTAGCACACAGTTGGCCTTGCACTGGGCCTGTAGAACAGTCTGAGATGAAAGCTTAGGTTCCTCTCAGGTCTTTCCATACATCTTGTCCCATTCAGATTTATAAGGCAAACATATGGCCTTATAAATTCCCTTGTATATGCAAGCATTCCAGATGCCTCACTTTGCTTAGTTATTCTTCAAATATATCCTTTCCTTCTAAGTTCCAAGCATTTATTATATATTCCAGTGGGTAATCTTTTGCTTTAGGCTGCTATAGTTAGATTATTTTCTTACAGGGTTTTAGCAGATACACCTGTCGCTTCTTCCCTTCTCATTTTATGCTGAATTCTGGGACAGGTGAGACAGAGATAAGCATCCTGGATGAGCCCTTCAGGCTGCCACCAGAAACGTTTTGATAAATACACACTCCCTAATCCGTAAATAAGGTGGTCTCTGTTCCTTTCAGAATCCAGAACTTGAAGCACTTAGTAGAAGACTGAGCTTCCATTGTGCCAAGGTGGGGAAGGACACTAATCCCAGTAAAATTGCCATGAGCCTTTACCATCATTTTTTAAAAAATTTATTCAGCAGTTTGAGATATATTCACATACCATAAGATCTGTTCAAAGTGTGTAATCAGTGGCTTTTAGTGTAATCACAATGTGCATTTATCACAATTTAGACCATTTCATTACTCCAAAAAGAAAAATTCCACACTCCTTAGCATGCTTTTCCCAGCCCTATATAACCTCTCATCCAATTTCATCTTTATAAATTGATTTATATTTACATTTTATATAAATGGTACCATACACTATGTTACACAATAAACAGTTCATATAGCGCAGTCATACAGTATTTGTCCTTTTGTGTAAGGCTGGCTTGACTCAAAATAATGTCCTCCAGGTTCAATCATGGTCCCATATGCTTTATGAATTCATTTCTTCTTAAGCTGAATAATCATCATAGTTTGTTTTTCCATTCAGCTGGATTATTTCCAACTTTTGGCTATCATGAATAATGCCACTATGAACATTGGTGTGCACATGTCTGTTTGTGTCACTGCTCTCAGTTCTTATGGGGAAAAAAACCAGTATTGCAAGTCACAAATCTATCTTTTCCTTGTTTAGGGACTGTCAAACAGTCATCCACAGTGGCTGTACCTCTGCATTCCAACCAACAGAGAATAAGTGTTCTTATCTCCACATCCTTTCCAACACTTAGTAGCTCTCTGTCATTTCAGTACTGGCCATTCTGACAGGATGAAATTATTTCTTATTGTAGTTTTGATTTGCAATTCCCATTTCTTTATGTGTTTTTTTTTTTTTTTTGCCATTTATATTTCTTTCTACAAATGTCTATTCAAATCTTTTGCCCATTTTTCAATCAGGTCACTTGTCTTTTCATTGTTGAGTTGTAGCATCTCTTTATTTATCATGGGTATTAAACCCTTACTGGACATGTGATGTTCCAGTTATTTGCTCCCATTGAGGCAGCTGCCTTTTCACCCTTTTGACAACGTTCTATGAGGTGCAAAATTGTTTAATTTTGAGAAGGCGCAATTTCTTTCCTTCTTTCTTTTGTTATGCAGGCTTGGGGTATAACGTCCAAGAAACATTCACCTCCCACAAGGTTTTTAAGAAAGTTCCCAACATTTTCTTCTGGTAGTTTTATAGTCCCGGTTTTATATTTTAGGTCTTTAATCCATATTGAGTTGATTCTTAAGTAGGGAGTGAGATAAATGTCCTCTTTCATTTTTTTGGTCCAGTTTGCCCAGCACCATTTTGTCCCATTAACATGGACTTGGTAGGTTTGTCAAAACTCAGTTCAGGGAAGTGGATTTGGCTCAGCTGATAGAGCATCTGCTACCATATGGAAGGCCCAGGGTTCAAACCCAAGGCCTCCTGACTCATGTGGTGAGCTGGCCCATGAGCAGAGCTGATGCACACAAGGAGTGCCATACCTTTCAGGGGTGTCCCCTGCATAAGGAAACCCCACCCTCAAGGAGTGTGCCCCTGGAAGGAGAACCACCCCATGTGATGAAAGCACAGCCTGGCCAGGAGTAGCACTGCACATGTGGAGAGCTGATGCAGTAAGATGATGCAACAAAAAGGAGATACACATTCCCAGTGCCACTAGCAAGAATGCAAGTAGATGAAAAAGAACACACACGGCAAATGGACATAGATAGCAGATGATGGGGTGGGGGGTGGGGTGGGAGAGAAATAACTAACTAACTAACTAAATAAATCTAAAAAGAAAATCAGTTGACTGTAGTGGTGAGGGTTTATTTTTGGACTCAATTCTGTTATACTGAATGATGTGCCAGTACCTTGCTGAGGTTTTTATGCCAGTACCGTGCTGAGATTTTTTTGTTTGCTTTTTTGTTTTATAGAAGTATGAGGGATCAAACCCAGGACCAGGTACATGCTCAACCCCTGAACGACATCTGCTCTGCCATGCTGATTTGACCACTGTATCTTTGTAATACATTTCAAGGTCAGACAATGAAATTCCTCCCATGTCACTCTTCTTTTTTAGAATTCTTTTGACTATTTGGGTGTTCTTTCCCTTCAAATGAATTTGGAAATTGCTTTTCTATTTCTGTGCGGTAGACTGTTGGAATTTTGATTGGTAGTGCACAGAATCTAAATCATTTTGGTTCTTGCCCCTGATCTTAGAGGGAAAGCTTTCAGTCTTCCCACTGAGAATGATGTTGGCCATAAGTTTTTCATATATACCGTATATCATATTGAGGAATTTTCCTTTCATTCCTATCTTTTGATGTGATTTTATTAAAAAAGGATGCTGGATTTTGTCAAATGTTTTTTCTGCATTGACTGAAACAAACTTAAAGGTTTTTCACCTCAATTTGTTAATATGGTGTATTATGTTGATTTATTTTCTTGTGTTGAACAAGGCTTGGTCATGATATATAAGATTTTTGTTTATTTTTGTTAGGTCTAACTCATTCATCATATTGTTCAAGTTCTCTGTTTCCTTGTTGATCTTCTGTCTAGTTCTATTTAATGATGTGATTTGGGTATTGAAGTCTCCAATGACTATTGTAAAGATACCTATTTCTTCCTTCAGTTTTCCCAGAGACTGTCTCACGTATTTTGGGGCTCTGTGGTTAGGTGCATATATATTTATGACTTATATCTTCCTGATAGATTGGTCCTTTTATTAATATACAATTGCCTTCTGTATCTCTTATAAATTTTTTCGTTTAAGATTTGTGTTGTCTGATATAACTGCCTTGGTCTTTTGCTCATTGTTTGCATAGAGTATCTTTTTTTTCAGCCTTTTCCTTTCAGCCAGTTTGTATCCTTGGGTCTGAGGTTAGTCTCTAGGAAGCAGCAAATGGATGGCTTATGTGTTTTATCCAGTCTGTCAGCCTATGTCTTTTGATTGGTGAGTTTAATACATTCACATTCATTGATAGTACAGTAAATACATTATTTGCTTACACCATTTTATTTCTTTGGTTTTCGTGTGTCATATGTTACTTCCTTTTGTCTTTTTACTCTTTTGGGTACACTTTCTGCTATTCTCTCTTCTATACTCTCCTCCAAGCCTCTCTCTCCTTTTTCTTTGTCACTAAGATTTCCTTTAATATTTCCTGCAAATGTGGATTCATTTTTTACGAACTCTCTTCGTTTCTGTTTGTGAACATTTATACTTTCCTTCATATTAAAGGTCAGTTTTGCTGGATAATGAATTTTCAGCTGGCAGTTTTTCTCTTTCAGTATGATCAATAAATAATACCACTGTCTTCTCACTTCTGTGGTTTCTGATGAGAAATCAACACTAAGTCTTACTGGGTGTTCCTTCTTTATGAAGCTTTGCTCTTTTGCGCTTAGAATTTTCTCTTTATTTTTGACATTTGACATTCTGAGTAGACTGTGTCTTGAATAGGCCTTTTGTTTTATTATAATTAGGGTATGGTGTGCTTCTTGGACATCTAAGTTCATCTCTTTTGTGTGAATTGGGAAGTTTTCTGTTATTATTTCCTCATATGCACTTTCTACCCTTTTCCCCTTCTATTCTCCTTTAAGAACTCTCACAACACATAAGTTGTTGCTTTTGATGTTGCCATATAGCTCCCTGGGCCTCTACTCAATTTTTTCCATTCTTTTCTCTCTGTGTTCTTTTTCTCTGCAATCTCAACTCTTCTGTGTTGATTTTTGTTTGAGTTTTATCAATTAACATCTGATTTTTATTTTTATTGAAGTATATCATTCATTCATGAACACACATAAACATTAATTGTATAGTAAAGATTGCAAACTTACAAAATAAACATATATAACATCATATACATCTGCTATTTTATGCCTCTCATGTATGCCTCTCAAAGACACTTATTGTGTCTTTCATTTCTGGGAGCTCTAAATTTCTATTCAGGATTTAAAATTCTTTGTGCCCCCTTAATGTCTTCTTGATGTCATTTATCTCTTTAGGCATATAGTCTTTTATCTCATTAATTTTATTTTGGAAATTTTTGTGTATCTTGTTAATTAGACATCTTACATACTGTGTCTCTTCTCGGGTTTTGATATATTCTGTTTTTGGGGCCATGTTTTTCCATTTTCTTACTATGGCTCATAATTTTTTGCTATTCTATAGATTAGGATGGTAGTTTACTCTGATGTTCAATTTCTCTTTTGTAGGGATTTAGTGGCAGGAGCTTATGTGTTACTGCTTCTTTGATTCTTGGTTCAACCTGGATTGTTAAGATTTTCTCTGTTAGTTGCTAAGCTGGGCTCTAGGCGTGCATTCTTGCTTCCTAGGCCCTTTCTAGAAAGGTTGTAAAGGCTGAAAAGCCTCCCTTATTTCAATTTCCTCACATGCAGTTCCTTGGTCTGCCAGTAGATAGCACCCTTTGGCAGGCCTCTCAGTTCAATACCTGATCAGGGTATTGTTCCAGTGTTCCAGTGCAACACACCTGCCTGGATGCTAAGAAACTTGTAATTCAAACTTTCTCAGAGATAGTGTAGTCTTTTCTGCCCACCTCCTCCTTTTACCCAGCAGGAAATAATTCCACTCTCTCTGAAGCTTCAAAAAACAATTCTGGTCCGTAGAGTGTGAGACTGAGAAGATTGGAGCCTTTTAGTTTTCTGCTGGCTGCCAAGGCAAGCAATAGCACAGCTCCTCTCAGGTGGTAGACTCCTGTGATACAGCAGACCAAATCTGTGGGTCAAAAGCGGATTCAGCCTTAGGCTGTGCCCCCTCTCTCTCCCTTTTCCTTGTGAGATGGATCCCTGGGGTCCCCTCTGTAGCCTCTGTCCTAGAGGCCTGAGGTTCAGAAGTGTCTTTAGTTGGGGGGAGGCTGTCAGCAGTAGTAGGCATGGCTTTTAACTAATTTTGCTATTACAGTTCTTTTCCTTTGTCCCTCTTTTCTGGTAGCGTACAGCTTTCCTCTGGTGTCCTAAATCCTACAAGATGCTTTTCTCCAACATTGTTGTGTGTCCTCTAGCTGTTTTTCTGGGAGAGTAGAGAATCCTGTGTCTTTCCAGTCTGCCATCTTCCCAGATAAATTTTCCTATTATTTTTATATATTTATTTTATTTCTTTTTCTCAGTCTGCATTTGTTTAGTTGCTGTACACTTTGACTGTTTTCCAGGATTCTGAGGAAGTTTTTTCTGCCAGTGTGTGCTTATTTCTGTAAGTGAGTGGAACTTTGGAACTTTTTTCTCTACCATGATATTGTTACCTAGAGACTTTCTAAAACATTCAACTTTGTTTTTGTGAGAGGCAAAAAAGCCCTCTTCTCTCTTTAGGTTTACCTAATATGTAAATAACCTGTCAAGTGTAACATCAAGCATAAAAGGCTTATGTAGGCTGCAGGACAGGCAGTTGACTGATGAAAAACTTACAATTCAGCTGGTTAAAAGGGAACATCCTAATTAATTTCTTAATATCTGGAGGGTCTGCAATGATAACCTTTTTCATTTCTAAATTTGGGAATTTCTGGCTTTTATTTTTTTTCAGTCTTATAAGTAGTTTATAAGTTAGTTTTTAAAAAATTTTGTTTTGCTATTTGAATTTGAGCATATTTACTCATAAATTTCAATTAATCTTGTTCTTTTTTTAGCAGCTGGCCAAGAAAAAACTTAGTTTCCAATGCATGGATTAATGGAGTTTGTTCAGACCCCATAATAATTTGAAGTATAAAGGAGACATTTTCATAAATAGTATAAATGTTTATGGTTTTAGGTTTTTCATTAAAAATTCATGAAATTTCTCAGAACATACAGAAATTTATTCAAATAATTGTACCTGTTTCACATTCATATTTGTACCCTTATTCTAGCATTGAAGTAATCTTCAGCACCTGCAAAAAAAAAAATTCCCATATACTTCTTTCTCCATGGTTCAAAATGATAAAACTCAGCAGACACAGAATAAAGAGATCATTCTGCAGAAGTGCTAAAAATCATCTGTTGTAGTGAGTAAACACATCTAGGGAGGTTCTGGGATTAGCAACCCATATGATATCACAAAGTGGGAGAATAATCCCAAGAGCCATTCATCTGGGCCAAGAGAAAACTTTTATTCTGGAAATTCAGTTGCCCATCTAAACACTATTTGCAGCCTTTCAAAGGAAGATTCTGAGATCTTCCAAAGCAATTGCTGAAAATTTGCCAGATTGTGTTAAAGGAGGTGGTAAAAAACTCAAAGCAGTTGGCCCTCCTGACCTGCCAAGGTGTCAGGGGAGCGCATTGAGTAGAGTTCCCAGGATGGTCGGGGCCCCAGAAGCTGCCTTCTTCACCTGGAATGCATTGCTGCACCAGGTGTCTGGTACTCAGGTTGTTGATCCCCTAAGCCACCAACATGGTCTTGCTTCTGTCCTCCAGCCCTGCAGATGACGCAAGGAAGGGACTGATATGCCTCATCACACATCAGCTGCATCACCCAGTCTGGCTGATACAATTGTTGTTTTATTTCTAAGATACATTATATCTTCAGATAATAGGATTCATACTTTCTTCCCTCAGTGAATAATTCTTGCACATTTTACTTGTTTGGTATGTAGATTCCATCCCTCATTATATGCTATTAAATTAACTTACATTGAATCAAATTTTTTAGGCTTTTAGTTTCTAATATGATCATAAACCTTACTAAATGTGTAGAAAATGTGATTTTCACATAGAAGTCCATCTGACATGAGGTTTCTTAGAGATTTCTTACTCTATACATGCCTCCAAATAATTCTTACTCAATTGTTGAAGTTTACATGAGACAATGATGAGGCAGTTCTTAGGAAGGTATATCAATTTGTGTTTGTACCATAGACAAGGGAAACAGAGTGTCATTATTCTTGGAAAGTCTGACCACACCTGGAGTATTTTTGCCTGAAATGGATACTATATGCCCTATGTGACTGCCATGTGGCAACCATTGTGCTACTTGCATTACATGCAATTAATTTTAACCCTATAAGATAGTATTAATATCCTCTGATGAGGGAATTGAGACAACTGAGATCAAGTAGGTTGTCACACAGCAGTAAGTGGAAGGGTCAGGATTCAAACAAGTCTTCATAAAACATCCGTGAAACTGAAGAGCAAACACAGTGGGGAAAATTTTGGCAAATAAAAATCCAAGAAGGGTATGAGTTCATTTAAATAAATAAAACTGAGAGGAATATGTTATGCCCAAATAACAAAAGGGAGATTATAAACTATCAAAAATATTTGAAGGACTCTTGTAAGGAAAAGGGATAGAATTAAGTGAGAACAGCACTTGCATTTATATTGTCCAGTATTATCTTCAAACTCCTCTAAATATCCTGAACACCACTGGTTTCCACTTTTTTTAATCCCTTCTAAAACCCTTCCATCTTAATAATTCCTCAGTCTGTAATTAACAGCCTTCTCTGTATCCTTAGCCCTTCTCTGATCTGATGTGATCCCTGTCACATCCTGACCTAGAGAGAAACTTAGGTTTCCTTTCTGAAGACCCCTGGCCTGCATACAACCAGCCAGAGCTGTTCATTCACTCACATGCCTGGTTGTAGGACTGGGGAAAAAATTGCCTTGGTTCTGGCTCCCTGTTACCATTTGCAGACTATCACCTGTAAATCCCTGTGTTCTTGATGTGTGCAATTTTCCAGCCTCTCTTCCCTTCTCATGTAAATCCATGTGTTCTCTTGAGGTGTCCACCACTTTCAAGCCCCTCTTGCCAATTCATGTAAATCCCTGTGCTCTCTTCAGGTGTGCATCACTTTCCAGCACCTCTTCGCTTCTCATGAAATTCCCTGTATCTTGAGGTGTCCACCACTTTCCAGCCCCTCTTCCCATCTCATGTAAATCACTGCCCCTCTTCCCATCTCATGTAAATCACTGTGCTTTCTTGAGGTGTCCAGCCCTTTCCAGACCCTCTTATCTCATGTAAATCCCTGTGCTCTTGAGGTTTACACCACGTTCTAGTTCCTCTTCCCATCTCATGTAAATTCTTATGGTCTCTTGAAATGTACACCATTTTTGAGCTCTTCTTCCCATCTCATGTAAATTCCTGTGCATCTTGAAGTGTGTACCACTTTGTAGCCCCTTTTTCCTTCTGTGTAAATCCCTGTGCTCTGTTGAGGTGTGGACTGCTTTCTGGCCCCTTTTTCTTTCTCACATAAGTCCCAGTGCTCTCTTGAGGTGTGCACCACTTTCAAGCCCCTCTTTCTATTTGATGCAAATCACTGCACTCTCATGTGTTTACCACATTCTTGCCCCTCTTTCCATTTTGTGGAAATCACTATACTCTTGACATGTGTACTTTCCTGGCCTTCTTCCATCTCCTGTAAATTCCTGTGCTTCTTGAGTTGTGCACCACTTTCCAGCCCTCTTTCCATCTAATATAAGTCAGTGTACTTTCTTGAAGAGTCAGCCATTTCCAGCCCCTCTTCCCATTTTATGTAAATCCCTGTTCTCTTGAGGTGTGCTCCACTTCCTTGCACCTCTTCCAATCACATGTAAATTCCTGTGTTCTCCTGAGCTGTGCACCATTTAACAGTCTATCTTCCCATCTGATGTAAATCCCTGTGCTCTCTTGATTTGTGTAACACTTTCCAGCCCCTTCTCCCATCTCATATAAAGTCCTCTGCTCTTGAAGTGTGCACCGCTTTCCAGTCCCTCTTCCCATCTAATGTAAATCTCTGTGCTCTTGGGGTGTGCACCAATTTCCAGGCCCTTTTCCCATCTCATGTTATTCCCTGTGCTCTTAAAGTGTTCACCACCTTCCAGTCCCTCTTCCAATTTTATGTAAGTCCTTGTGCTCTCTTATGATGTGCACCACTTTCTAGCCCCTCTACCTATCTACTGTAAATTCCTGTGCTCTTGAGGTGTGCCCCTCTTCCCATTATATATAAATCCCTGTGCTCCTGAGTCGTGCTCCACTTTCCATCCCCTCTTTTCATCTCATGTAATTTCCTGTACTCACTTGTGGTGTGCACCACTTTCCAGCCTTTCTTTCCATCTCATGTAAATCCCCATGCTCTCTTGAGTAGTGCACTTTTCAGTCCCTCATCCCTCTCTTGTAAATCCCTATACTCCCTGAACTGTGTTCCACTTTCCAGCGCCTCTTCACATTGCATGTAAATCCCTGTGCTGTCTTGAATTATGCACCACTTTCCAGCCCCTCTCACCATGTCATGTAAATCCCTATGCTCTTTTGAGAAGTGCACCACTTCCCATCACAATTTTCATGGTCATGTATAGACTTCTTATTTCCTTTATTGAGAAGGTGTGTACCTACCATAGGGCCTCCCCTTCCACTTGGATCTGGGTAACTTAATCTGATCCATCATGCCTTTTTTCCCCTTGGTCTCCTCATTCAGAGATCTCTTTCTCTGCTTCACTCATTCTCTCCTATAGCCATGGATCTGCACCCTAGCATCTGGCAGAAATACACCATCTATAATATATCAATTTTACCTGGCTCTGTAGCTTCCTCTCCCCCTACAATCAAAGTTACTGTCTATCAACTTCATCTACAACATTCATTTTTTTCTTGACTCCTATTTGTTCACTTGTATTTTACTCATTTTGGAATCTACCTTGTCTCACTTCGACTATATTATGTCTATTATTCTACCATATTTCAGGCTCAATTTAGTCCTGTATATCAGTCCAAATGCCTTGAATATGGGCTGTTATGGAAGTTATAACTCAAGTACAAATATAGATTATGACTATGAATAGATTCATGCTGCTTCACATTTATGATCTTCAACTGCGTTCTTAACTCTGCTTTGGAGTAGTTTTGTTTTATGAGTGAGGTTTCCTATGTTCTCTCATGAATGATAATAAATTCATTATATTGATATAGGATATTAATGATTGGGTGGGTTGGGGGGAAAGTGCACCAAATGAAAGTGACAATACTCTTTCATAGTTGCAGGGTTTGGTGGAAAAGAGATATTTGGGCACCTTTTATGATGATATGCATGTTTTGTAAATTCACAATGATATTTATTGTTTATGTGCATTTATGTGTAAGTGATACACTTCAATAAAATTTTATTTCAAAAATAGCAAAGTCTCCTTTTCTGCAGAGGTTTAAAAATTCCCTTGTTTTCCTGAAAACCTCCACCTTATTTTTTTCACAACAAAACTATAAACCACAAAGAATAATTCCTTAATCTCCTGCCATCAACCTTAAAACTTGCCTGAGTCTACATATTCTTTCTTCCTTTTATGTGGGGAGAGTTCATTTATTCTGTTTGCTGCTGTCATTTTGTCCAATTTTCTTCAGATACCTTACATGACCAAAGATTTTCTGTATTACGCTTCTCTTTCACTACTAACTCCTATCTCCTTCTCAACAATATTTACAAGCTGCAACCTTAAAAGCAAAATGAAATCAAACCTTCTTGGTCTTTTTCAAATATAGCAAATGTCTTTCTTCCTCATTATAACCAAGTACTCTGAAGGGATTCCACTCCTATACCTCCACCTTCTGATGGATATGTCAACAACTGACTCTTCTCTTTGATCTCTACTGAAACCTTCACTGGAATTGCTGAAGACTTCCCTTTCGCTAAAAGCAGTAGCATTATAAATACAATTATAATATCAGTTTATACCATAAACCTCTGGCATCAAATGAGAGGTTTCTGCAATTATATCGGCTTCCAAGATCCATACTTTCCTGGCTTGTATTTTCTTTACTGTTTTTTCTGCTCTCCAAACAAAGCTGGTCTTCAAATCAAGCTCTCTCATAAGGATATTGCTGTGGAGCCTCATATTGTTTATTAAAATTTTTTAAATTTGGCAAGATATAGGTTTATGAATAATCATGTAAAAAGCATGGTGTTCCCACATACTTGCCCCCATTGACATGTTTCATTAGTTTTTCTTCCCCCACCCCTTGTGGCTTGCTTGCTGTCTGCTCTGTGTGTCCATTCACTGTGTTCTTCTGTGTGTCTGTATTTTATTTTTATTTATTTACCCCCACCTTGCAGCTTGCTTATTGTCTGCTTTCTGTGTCCATTTCCTGCACACTGTTCTATGTTTTTGTTTTGTCTCTATGTCTATATCTATGTTTTGTCTCTCTTTTTTGTTGTGTCATCTTGCTAAGTCTGCTCTCTGTGGCGCTTACTTGCCAGTGACTCTCTGCAGCTTGTGGCCAATCCTTTCTTAACCAGGAGGGCCTGGGAGGGGGACCCAGGGCCTTCCATATGGTAGATGTGAGCCCAACTGATTGAGCCACAGTTGCTTTCCTGTTGCATTAGTTTTTATGCTTGTACTTTTAACATTTGTAACTTGAACTGTTTATAATAGGGTATACATTCTTTTAAAGTAAGTTTGGGTTCAGTTTAAATTATTTGGTTGAGAATTTTTGCATCTATGTTTATTAGGGATATTTGTCTGTAATTTTCTTTCTTTATTTTTCTTTTAGTATCTTTATCTGCTTTTAATGTTAGGGTGATGCTGCTTCATAGAATGTATTTGGTTGTAAGATTGTTATTAGTTCTTTATATATATATGTGTGTGTGTATATGTACTGCATTTATTTTTAAAAGATACACAGAAAACACAAAATGAATGTTATATTAAAAAATATAGGAGGTTCCCATATGCCCCACTCCTCATATCTCCACTTTTCCCACATTAACTTCTTTCATTAGCGTGGTACATTCATTGCAATTGATGAATACATTTTGAGCACTGCTACACACATGGATTATAGTTTAAATGGTAATTTACACTCTCTCCCAGTCCATTCAGGGGTAATGCATCTCTCCCTGCAACATCATTCGGGACAACTCTAGGTCTTGAAAATGCCCCTATAGAACACCATCTCTTCCCTCTCCTGCTTTTGGGAACTCCTGTGGCAACTGTCTCAACATCAATGATAATTTCTTTCATTGCTCATGTCACAATAATTCTATAATGAATACCAGTAAGTGCACCCTAATCCATATTTGATTCCTCCAACTGAGAACCATGGAGTGGTGATGCCCACTCCACCTATCACTTGAGAGGGGACTTTGATCCCACATAGGTGGTGGATGTGACCCTCATGCCCTCAGTTGTAGACTCTCAATTTCTGAGATGGTTGTCCATCCTTACAGCTGACTGGGGTAAGTCCAGCTGACTGGGGTAATTCCAGCAAACTGGAGAGTGGGTGCTGCAACAATGTTGAGGCTCAGGCCCCAAGTGGCACATGGAGAGTCCAGAAAGTCAAATCTCCTGGGCATACACCAACCCAGGACCAACCACAGGTTCCATAAAAGGGAGAGAAGAGGCATGTGTAGAGAAGTCACATGTGACTCCAACTCCACACTCAGGAGCACAAATTCCAAAGTAAGGCCACTGGCAAGGCACTGAACTCTGGAACCATCTCCCATGACCATAGGACCTGGGTGTCTCAATAGCCCTCAAGAACACTACTACCTGGGGTTGTATCTACTTTGGCTGACTCTGAGATCCTGCTGAGACATACATAAGGCTGAGCCCTCTGATGACCTCCCAACTCATTTTGATGTCTCTTAGCCATATAAACTCATTTGTCTTTATCATTTTCTCATTTTATTCAAAGTCTTTTTCTAGCTGCAATACCAGTTAAGGATTGGAAGTAATCCCTTGGCACCAGGGAGGCTCATTCCCAGGAGTCATGTCCCACACTGGGGGAAATTAATGCATTTACATGCTGAGTTTGGCTTAGAGAGTGGCCTCATTTGAGCAACAGGGAGGCTATCAGGGGGTAACTCTTAGGTACCCTACAGTTCTAGGCCTAGCTGAAATTTTAAGCACACAGGCTCATCAGCATAGTTGTCAGTATCAAGGGCCCATCATTGGAACAACCTTTTTCATTGGTCATTGTGCTTGCATTTGAGATATTGTTGCTGTTCCACTGGCGAATGTGACAGAGCTCCCCAACGTGGGAACTCAATGCTCCCTCAGTTGTGTGATACTCTACCCACCATGTCAATACCCAACAGTCATATGAGCATATCTTTAAACCTTATATGGATGCTCAGGTGAACTCCCTCTCATGCATCCCCCATCAATGGCATCTCACACCAAAAGTCCTCCCCTGCCATACTTGAATCCCTCTTTGAGCCAAAACTTCTTCAAAAATAAAGCCTAATGTAATGTCAAATTCAATTTATAGGAAATTAAATAGTAATGATAGATTTAAAGATTAGAAATTAAATACATACTTTAGAAAACCTAAATACTATAAAAATTGGGGTATTAAAAATGAAAAAATCATAATTACTAAAAAATGTTTTACCTTTCATCACTGTAATAGGTGTTTATTTTTCCTGTATGTATAGTGGCAAGACAGTCTTTTCCATCTTTTTTCATTAGGAATTCAAAGAAGTTATAGTAATTTCTTAGGTCACAGTAAAGTCACATACAGAACATAGGGGACTCCCATATACTCAACATCCTCCGCTTTAACCCTAGTCCTTCCCCAAAAATACCTTTTTACATTTGGATGTTATGTTTGCTATAACTGAAGTATAAACATTGAAACATAGCTACTAACCATGGTCAGTAGTTTACATTTTAGACCATACCTTTTATAAATTTTTGGTGAAATTTAGCATGGCCTGTATCCATTATTGCAGAATGTTTCCATTACCCACCAATTACCTCCTCTTTGATACATTCTATTCCTCTCTCCCCCTTCCTTCATGGCCTACAATGAAAACTAAGCTTCACTGCTTGAAGGACAAGTTTCATAGATACTTACAACAGTGCTGAGGGCTTGACACACTAGTCTGTCCTCCCCACTTAGCAGTCATCTTTGCTCTTGTCAGACACGTCCCCTCTGTTTGAGAACATCGAGCCTCCAAGATGGATATATAAAACCTTGCCACTCATTGTATCGGTCTCCACCTACTGATATAACACACTATGACAAGATGAGCACCCCCACATTCCCTAGAAGCCTGTGCCAGGTGCATCCTGTGCCAAATATCCCACATCCAATGCCCTAAATCGGTAACCATTTCTTACTATATTGTCTAAAGAATTTCTTCACCATTATAGTTTCAACCATGTACCCACCAATCCCCCATATTTACCTGCTCCCCCCACTCTCTCCTCAAGTCCAACCCAAGTGCTGTCAAGCCTGCACAGCCCAAACTAACAGTATTACTATACCCCTGTCACATCCCTTCACTGCACAACTACTTACCTGCACCTTGTCATAGATTTCTCACATGTGGGTGTTGTCTCACAACCTTCCTCTCCCCTGCTATTTCCTGTAAGTCTATCCTCCAGACTTTAGCTTTCCAAGATGATTTGATTTGCTTAATCTATATCAGAGACGACACATAGTATTTGTCATGTAGTGCCTTGCTGGCTTCACTTAATATAAGGAAGGTCCTCAAGATTTATCCACGTTATCCCATGTCTTAGTACTATATTCCCTCTGACAGCTGAGTAGTGTTGCATTGTATGTATATATCTAATTTTGTTTATCCATTCATCTGTTGATGAGCATTTGGGTTGATTCCAACTTTTGGCAATGGTGAATAATAACTCTAAGGACATTGCATATATCACTGCATGTCTTTGTTTTCAATTCTTCTGTATAAATATCCAACACTGGAATTGCTGGTTATGAGGCAAATCGTTAGCTAGTTTTTTGAAGAACTGCCTAATTGTCCTCCACAATGGCTGGATCCTTCTACATTTTCACCAGCAGTGGGTGAGTGTTCTCATTCCCCACATTCTCTCCAACACTTGTAGTTTTCTTGTTTTCTTACTAAGCACCAGTCTAATGGGTGTAAGATGGTATCTCACTGCAGTTTTGAATTGCATTTCTCCAATAACTGGTGACATTGAGCATCTTTTCATGTGCTTTTTAGCCATTTTGTTTTTCTTCTTTGGAGAAGTGTCTGTTCAAATCTCTTGCTGAATTTTTAAATGGGTTGGTTGTCTTTTTATTTTGAGATATAGGATTTCTTTATATCTACTGGATAGCAGGCTCCTATCAGATATATGGTTACCAAATATTTTCTCCCATTGTGTATGCTGTTATTTCACTTTCTTGACAAACCCCTTTAAGGTAAAAAGGTTTTAATTTTGAGGAGGTCCCATTTATCTATTCTTTTTCTGTTACTGTTTGTGCTTTGGGTGTGATGTTCATGAAGTTATTTCCTATTACAAGGTCCTATAGATGCTTCCCTACATTGTCTTCCAAGGCTCTATGGTCTTGGCTCTTATGTTTAGATCTTTGATCCATCTTGAGTTGATTTTTGTATAAGGTGTGAAATGGGGTTCTTCTTTCATTCTTTTGCATATGGATATCCAGTTCTCCAAACACCATTTGTTGAAGAGGTCTTTCTCTCCCAATTAATGGGCTTGGTGGACTTGTTGAATATCAGATAAATGTATATATGAGGATCTATATCAGAAATCTCAATTTGGTTCCAGTTGTCAGTATGCCTATCTTAATATCAATATAATGGAGGTTTTGAAGCCGTCTTTGGCTATTCAGGGCCTCTTTCCCTTCCAAATAAATTTCATAGTTACATTTTCCACTTCAGTTAAAAATGCCCTGCTGGTTTTTACTGGGATCACATTAAATCTGTAGATTAGTTTGGGTAGGATAGACATCTTAATGGTATTTAGTCTTCCTATCCATAAATAGGGAACATTCTTCCATTTATTTAAGTCTTCATTGATTTCCATTAACAGTGTTGTGTAGTTTTCTGCATATAAGTCATTTACATCTTTAGTTAAATTTATTCCTGTTTTTTTTATTTACTATTGTAAATGGTATTTTTTCTCAATTTCATCCTCAAATTGTTCATTATTTGGGTACTGAATGCTACTAATTTTTGCACATTGATCTTAAAACCTGTAACTTTAGTGTACTTATTTTTAAGTTCTAGGAGCTTTGTTTTTTTTTATTTCTTAGGGCTTTCTATGTAGAGGGTCATATCATCTGTAAATAGTGAAATTTTTACTTCTTCCTTTCCAATTTGGATGCCTTTTATATCTGTTTCTTGCCTGAGTACTCAAGGAAGTACTTCTAATGCAATGTTAAATAGAAGGGGTGATAGTGGGCATCCTTGTGTTGTTCCCAATCTTAGAGGGAAAGATTTTAGTATTTCTCTATTGTGTACCATGTTAACTGTGGGATTTTCATATACACCCTTTATCATGTTCAGAACGTTTCCTTCTATCCCTATCTTTTGCAAAGTTTTTTATCAGGAAAGGGTGCTGTACTTTTTTTAATGTTTTATCTGCATCTATTGATATGACCATGATTTTTTCTTATGATCTGTATATGTGGTGTATTATATTGATTGATTTTCCTATGTTGAGCCATCCTTGCATATCAGAGATGGAACCCACTTAATCATAGTATTTAATTCATTTGCTGTATTGTTGAATACAATTAGCAAGTATTTTTTGAGGGTTTTAGCATGTAGACTGATTAGAGAGATTTGTCTGTAATTTTCCATTCCAGGGGCATATTTGTTTGGCTTGGTTTTAGGGTAATGTTGGTATCATAGGATTAGTTATGCAATGTTCCTTCTAACATCAATTTTTTGGAAGAGTTTAAGCAAGACAGGTGTTAGTTCTTTCCTAAATGTTTGGTACAATTCCACTGTTAAGCTGTCTGGTCCTGGGCTCTTCTCAGTTGGAAGGTTTTTGATGACTAATTCAATCTCATTACTTGTGATTGGCCTGTTGAGTTTATCAATTTCTTCTTTCATGAAATTAGGCTGCTTATGTGTTTCTAGGAATTTGTCCTTTCCTCTAATTGTCCTTTTCTTGGCATATAGTTTTTCACACTATTTCTGTGGGTCAAGGGAATATCCCCTTCCTCATTTCTTATTTTGTGTATTTGCATCTTTTCTCTTTCTTTCTTAGATAGTATATCTAAGGATTTGCCAATTTTATTGATCTTCTCAAAGAATCAGCTCTTTATTTTATTTTTTCTAGTGCTCTCTTATTTTCTATTTCATTTAGTTTTGCTCTGATCTTTGCTATATCTTTCTACTTCCTTTGGGGTTAGATTTTTTTTTTTTTTTGTTCTTGTTTGCTTTTAATTTTACTAATCCCTCCAAGTGCATGTTTAGGTCTTCAATTTTATCTTTTTTTTTTTTTTTTTTTTTTTTTTTTTTGCATGGGACAGCTCTCCTTACAGGGCACACTCCGGCACATGGGGCTTCCCTATGTGGGGGACACCCCTGTGTGGCATAGCACTCTTTGCATTCATCAGCACTACATGTGGGCCAGCTCCACATGGGTCAGGAGGCCCTGGGTTTGAGTCCTGGACCTCCCATATGGCAGGCAGATGCTCTATCCAGTGAGCTAAATCTGCTTCCAACTTCTCTATTGATATATGAATTTATGCCTTCTCAGTACAGCTTTTGCCAAATTGTTGTGGGGTCATTTTTATTGGTTTCAAGGTAATTACTGATTTCTTTTGAGTTTCCTCCTTGACCCAGCATTTGTCTAAGTGTGTGTTGCTTAAACTTCTCCAGTGAACCAAACATTCTTGTTGGGCTGATTAGCTCTTCAGAAAGCAATCATTCCTTTCCCTTAGGTGGAACTGACTCTCAGCAATTCATAAACTGCTGATTAGGAATTTGTCCTTCCCCTTTTTATTTTAACTGCTTTCTCTCCCAGGGCAGCAGGATGCAATAGCCTGAGTGAGAGTTCCCTTTTGAACTTCAAATGCAACCGTAGTGACTTAACTCACTGCAGAAAAAAATGAGTCTCAGCCTCTCTGAGGCCACTCCTCACAGGGAACCCTAAATATTATCTTCGAAGCTTATTAAACACTTCCTCTTGTCCTTTCCCTTAGGTGAGTTGCACAGGGCTAGTTATTTCCCCTGCTCTACCTTCTCTCAGGCCAATTTCTTGTATCTCAGGACTGTTAGCTAAATCAGGCTGCCTCAGCAGATTCCCCTCTCCCCTCTTCCTGATTTCTTCTCAGGCCAGTTGGTCTGCTCCTTAAAGCTCAAAATAGAGAGTTCAGAGTGTTGAACCTGCATAGGGTAAAATTCTCTCCCCCGCCCCCCCCCTTCCCTAGAACCCTCTCATGCCTGGATATACCTCCTATGGTATGGTGACTGGCAAGAATCCTTGTGGTTTTCTGGTGTGAGTGTGGGGCTTAGCTATTCCACAGTTTCAGCCTCAAGAGCCAGAAACTCAAGGTTTTCCCTTGAGCAATCAATCTTTTTGTTGTGCTGTCTACAGATAGGTGTCCTGAAGCCTCCTGCTTTGTGGGTTCCTGCTACTGCTACTCAGGCAGGATTTTGCCCCCACTCAGCCACTTTTTGTAAGAGAGATGATGTGGGTGCACTTAAACTAATACCATCTTGTCCCTATGCTCTAGATTGTCTTTGATTGATAGAATTCGTGTATGAAACCATCTGGTCTTTGGGAGACTTATGATGACTGCTTTAATCCCATCACTTGTGATTGACTTGTTGAGGTCATCTGGTTCTTCTAGGGTCAGAGGAGTTTTCTGATGTGTTTCTAGGAAATTGTTAATCTCATCTACATTGTTTAGTTTTTTGGCAAACAGTTCTTCATAGCATCCTCTTCTTTGCTCTCTTATTTCCATGGGGTTAATTGTAATATCTTTCTACTCCTTTCTGATTTTATTTATTTGTATCTTCTCTCTTTTTTTGTCATTTTAGCTAAGGGTTTGTCTTCTCAAAGAACAAATTTTTCGTTTTGCTGATTCCCTCTATTGTTTTTCATACTTGATTTCATTTATTTCTGTTCTGGTCTTTACCATTTCCTTCCTTTGGTTTGGGATGGTATTAATTTGTTCTTTTCTAGTTCCTCCAGGTGAGCAGTCAGATCTTCCGTTGTATTTCTTTTTCTTTTTATGTAGTATTGAGGGCTATAAATTTCTCTCAGTGCTGCCTTTGTGGTTTGTATCCCATAGGTTTTGAAATGCAAGTTCTCATTTTCATTTACCTCAAGATATTTGCTGAATTCACTTGCAATTTCTTCTTTGACCCAGTGATTATTTAAGTGTGTTCTTTTATCTCCACATGTTTATGAATTTTTCATTTTTCCTTCTATTGTTGATTTTCAGCTTCATTCCATTATGATCAGAGAAAGTATTCTGTGTAATTTTAAAACATACTGAGACTTGTCTTGTGATTCAACATCTGGTCTATCCTAGAGAATGACACATGAGTTCTTGAAATGAATTCATTTCCTGCAGTTTTCAGGAGCAGTGCTCCATAGATGCCTGTTAGGTCTAGTTCTTTTATCATATTATTCATGCTCTCTGTTTTTTATTTATCCTTTGTCCAGACATTCTATCCAATACTGAGAGTGGTGTATTGAAGACTCTGATTGCTATTGCATGAACATCTATAGTTCTACCAGGGTGTTACCAGTTTTTCACCAGTGTTTTACCAGTGTGTGCCTCATGTTTCTTGGGGTATTCAAGATAGGTGCATAAATAGTTAATATAGGTATTTCTTCTTGGAAAATTTCCTCTTTTATTAATATATAATGCCTTCTTCATCCCGTGAAACAACTTTGCATTTAAAATCTACTTTGATACTAGTATGAAAACTCTAGCTCTTTTCTGGTTACTATTTGCATATAATATAATTTTCCATTCTTTCCATTTTAACCTGATTGTGTCCTTACATCTGAGGTGAGCCTCTTGTAGTCACCATATAGATGGCTCATATTTTTTAATCCATTCTACCAGTTTATATCTTTTGACTGAGGAGTTCAAGTCATTAACATTCAAGGTATCACTGTAAAGGATTTACTTAATTCACCCATTTCGACTTTTGGCTTTCTGTTGTCTAACATTTTTATCCTTTGTCATTCTTAATAATCTTCAAGTCTACACTTTTCTCTACATTTCTGGAACTTTATTTTTCATTTCAGGCTGCAGCCCTCCCTTCAGTATCTCTTGTGATTTTGGTATTTTGTTAACATACTTTATCAGTTTTTGTCTGTGAAGACGTTAAACTCACCCTCACTTTTGAAAGTCAGTTTTGCCAGATACAGAATTCTTGGCTTGCTATTTTTCCCCTTCAGTACCTTAAATACATCAAACTACCTTATTCTCACCTCCATGCCTTCTGAAGAGAGGTCAGCACTTAATATTACTGAAGTTCCCTTGTATGTGATGTTTTGCTTTTCTCTTGCTGCTTTCAGAATCTTCTCTTTATCTCTGGTATTTGTCATTCTGAGTACAGGTGTCTCAGGATAGGTCTATTAGGATTTATTCTGTTTAGGGTGTGTTGTCCTTCTTGGATATTGATATTTATGTCTTTCATAAGGGTTGGGAAATTTTTGGTTGTCCTCAAATATTCTTTCTGCCCCTTTCCTATTCTCTTCTTCTGGTACACAGATAATGTATGTTTGTGCATCTCATGTTGTCATTTAATCTCCTGGTATCCCATTTCATTTTCCATTCTTTTTCTCCAGTTCAGATGTTCTGTCTTCAAATTCACTAATTCTGTTTGGAGTAATTAAAATCTGCTTGTATGTGCCTCTAATGTATTTTTTTTTTAACTCATCTGCCATGTCTTTCATTTCCATAAGGACTTTTACTTTTCAATCTTTCAAATTGTTCTTTATGCTCACCCAGTGTTTTCTTAATATCCTGTATCTCTTTAATCATATTTCAATTATTTGAATAAATTAGGAGATTTATTCAATTTTCACTGATTGTCTTAAATCTTGTATCTCCTCAGGATATTTGACCCTAGCCAGAAGAACATCTCTTCCTGTTTCCCAGTATGGCTTGTAATATTTTGTTGATGTCTAGGTATCTGAATATGGTGAATTTACTCTAATATCCAAATTCTCTCTCTTGCCTATTTTGTCCCACAACTCTTCTTTGATATGTAGCTCAACTTACTCTAAGTCTTTAAAACTGCCCACTTGAAGTTATCAAAACTGGGCCAAGGACACCCTAATTGACTGCAGATTTTCTCCCAGGAATTTGGGTTAAGAGAGTGGCCACGGTAGCTGCTGAGGGTAGGAAGAGGAAAGAAGAGATATGATGTGGGCGCATTTTCAGGACTTGGAGTTGTCCTGGGTGATACTGCAGGGACAGATGCTGGACATTGTGTGTCCTGTCATGGCCCACTGGGTGGAATGGGGGAGAGTGTAGACTACGATGTAGACCGCCGTCCATGTGGTGCAGCAGTGCTCCAAAATGTATTCACCAGGTGCAGTGAATGTGCCATGATGATGGAAGATTTTGTTGATGTGGGAGGAGTGGGGTGGGGGTGGGGTATATGGGGACTTCATGTTTTTTTTAATTTAACATTTGAAAGAAAATAAAGAAGAATTTAAAAAAAGAGACTTAAAAGTAGTTTCTCTTCATGCAGTTTCCAGACTGGTCAGCAGATAGTGCTCTGCAGTGCACATTTCAACTGGAACGTTTCTTTCAATCTCTACTTTCCTGTATTTGGGTCTGGACAGGGCCAAGATTCAAAGTGGGCTCTGCTCAGTGAATTCACTAATGAGATATCCCCCCCAACACCCTCTCCTTTTCCCTTTTAACAGCTGACAGGGAAGAAGATGTCTGACCCCTTTCTGTTGACTATGGAGAGCTAGTGATTTTATCCTAGCTTACATCTTGGAGGTAAGAATATGGGAGCACTTCCCAGCTACCTCTATGGTTTAGTAACTCATCTTTATTGTTTCGTATTTTTCATGTTTCTGTCCTTTTTGCTCCTGGGAGTTGTGTAGCACTGTCGTGGTTTGCTGATCCCCAAAGTAGGTCCCTCTGACATTTTTAGCCCTTTCTCCAGTTTCTGTGAAAGAGTTAAGCCCTCCCTGCCTACTCAGATGCTATCGTCCCAGAACTCTCTTCAAAACCTGAATTTTTGTATGTGGTTTAAGATAGGGTACTCCTTCTTAATTTTGCATGTGCATATCCACATCTTCATCACAATTTATTGAAGAGGCTATTTTTTTTCCCAATTGTATGGACTTAGTCATTGTTAAAAATCATTGTCCATAAATAGGAAGGTCTGTATCTGAATTCTCAATTCAATTCCATTGGCCTAATATGTCTCTTCTTGTCCCATAACCCTGCTGTTTTGACCCCTTTATCATTGTAATATGCTTTAAGTTAGGAAGCTTGACTCCTCCAAATTTTTCTTCATTTTCATGTTTTTGACTACTTGAAGCCACTTGCCCTTACAAATAAATTTGATAATTTGCTTCTCCATTTCTCCAAATCAGGCTATTGGAATTCTGTTTGGGATTGTGTTTAATCTGTAAATCATTTTGGTTACAGTTACTATCTTCTTATATTTATTCTTTCAATCCATGAACATAGAACATTCTTCCATTTATTTAAATCTTTGTCTACTCTTAGTAATATTTTGTAGTTTTCTGTGTAAAAAGTCTTTTACTTCTTGATTAAAGTAATTCCTAGATATTTGATTCTTTTAGTTTCTATTGTAAATGAAATTTTTTCTTCATATATTCTTCAGATTGCTCATTTCTAGTGTATAGAAACGCTACTGAATTTTGTTTGTTGACCTTATACCCCACCATTTTGCTCAATTTGTTTTTTGTAGGTTTTTTAGGACTTTATGTATTAGGATCATGTCATCTGCAGATTGGGAAAGTTTTCATTTTTTCTTTCCAATATGGATGGCTTTTATTTATTTTTTCTTTGCTAACTGATCTCCCAAGAACTTTTAGCATAATCTTGAATAACAGTGGTAACTGCAGGCATCCTTGTCCTGTTCCCAATCTTAGAGGGAAAGCTTCATGTTTCACTATTGCATATGTTAGGGGTGATCTTTGCATATATGCTCTATACCGTGTTGAGAAAGTTTTCTTCTATTTTTATCTTTTGAAGTACTTTTATCAAGAAAGTCTGCAGAATTTTGTCAAATGCCGTTTTTGTAACCATTGATAAGATCATGTATTTTTCCCTTCTTTTTCTTAATGTGATATATTCATTAATTGATTTTCTTGTGCTAATACACCCTTCACTCTTGCTTACCTATAAAATCCACTTTATCATGGTGTACTTTTTTTCCCCCAGTGCACTGTTGGATTCAATGTTGAAGAATTTTGTTGAGAATTTTTGCATCTATATTCATAAGATAAAATGGTCTATAGTTTTCTTTTCTTACAGTATCTTTATCTAGCTTTAATATTAGAATGATATTGACCTCACAGAAAGAGTTAGGTAGTGTTCCTGCCTCTTCTGTATTTTGGAGAAGTTTGAGTAGGATTGGTATTAATTTACATTGGAATGATTGGTAGAATTCCCCTCTGAAACCATGGTCTTGGGCTTTGTTGTTGTTGTTGTTGTTTTTCAGAAGTTTTTGATGACAGATCTTTTTCTCTTATAGTTGCTCAGTTGAAATATTCTGTATCTTCTCAGTTCAGTTTAGGCTGTTCATGAATTTTTAAGAATTTGTCTGTTTCGTGTAAGTTGTCTAATTTGTTGGCAACAGTTGTCGTAATAACCTCTCATCGTCCTTTTTATTTCTGTGGGGTCAGAAGCTATCTCCCCCCTCTTATTTCTGATTTTATTCTATTTATTTTTGCCTTCTCTCTTTTCCCCTTTGTTATCTAGCAGTGTGTATACTTTTAATTATTATATCAAAGAGTCATCCTTTTGTTAATTCTGTTTATTTTTTATTTTCAATTTTATTTATTTCTGCCCTAATCTTTGTTACTTTTTTCCTTTTTTTGTTTTGAGTTTAGTTCCCTATTCTTTTTATAGTTTCTCCTGCAATTGAGTCTTTGGCTTTAGTTCTTTCTTCCTTTATTATATAAGCTTTTAGTGCTATAAATTTCCCTCTCAGCACTGCCTTCACTGCATTCCTATGAAGTTTTGCAATGTTGTGTTCTTATTTTTATTCATCTCAAGACATTCGCTAATTTCCCATGCAATTTCTTCTTTGATCTGCTGATTGTTTAAAAGTGTGTGAATGTAGAAGGATCCCTACCTTACACCATAAAACACCATATACAAAAATAAACTCAAAATGGATCAAAGATGTATATATAAGATGTAGAATTATTAAATTCTAGTAAAAACCTAAGGAGGCTTCTTCAGGACCTTGTGTTGGGAGTGGTTTCTTAGACTTTATACACAAAGCACAATAAACAAAAGAAAAAAGTAAATAGGGCCTTATCAAAGTAAGAAACTTTTGTTCTTGGATCTGGGAGTACGCTTGGGTGGCTCATGGTTGATGCTGCACTGCAGAGCCCTCTCAGACACATGCTTGAGCCATGGTAGGGAAATTTGGGGCTGGCTGGAGGATGACTTACGGTGTCAACATTAGAAATGATGGTTCCCATGAAGATGTCAGAATGACTTCAGTTAATTTCAAGAACATTCCATAGTGACAGTCACTTGCTTTTGCCTAAGAGAATCTGACTTAACACATCTCAGTACTAAGGGAGAGATGCTTCTTAAGTCATCCCTGATGCTACATCTTGAAATAGAAAGTACGATAGCTATTCGCTATTAAATATTCAACTCTCTGAAACCATCAGAGGCTTAAGAAGGGAACCTATGAGGAATTCCAAGGTATTTGCAAGAGTACTGCCATGACGGAAGGTGATTTCTCAAGTATTTCCAATATGGTCACCATAGCTTAAGAGTCAAGGGTAAATTTGCAGATCATCACTCAGGCTGGCCATTATTGGATCTCTTTTCCAGAATGCAAGCATAAATGCTTATTTATTCTATACATATATGTTTCTTAGTGCCCCAAATTTAAAATGGATCTGAAATATGAATCTTGAAGAATATAACTCATGGACTTGTAAAGTTCAATACTGGAAAAATGGCACTGGTAAAAAGTTTTAACTTACTCCAACCTCAACGAGTCCTATCTGATGTGAACAAAAATGGGGAATGGAGTCAGTTTGTCTGGTGCAAACAACCAGTGATGAAAAGGACATCCTCCTGGATTGTTGCTGCTATCCTAATAGATTTGGTGTTCATGGTCTTTCTACTGCTCCTGGGCTGCATCTCCTTGATATGATGAACTCATAAGGAGATAAAGTACAACTTCTCACGTGGAAATTCTCTACTGAAGCACCAAAAAGTGTTTGGCGTGTTTTAGCACCCCCCTAATGGCATGCTATTGTTTTTCTCCTTCATATTCTCCAGTGAGTGTTAATATTTTTACAAACTGAATGTCATTATGAGAGACTTTGAAAATAGCAACCGGAATCCTGGCTATAGCTGCAGCCTGGGGATCCAGTCCCTGCAGGGACCTTCAGAACTAGTCTCTAAAGGAAAAGTACCCTGCCCTGCGTTAAACGTTTCCCAAATTCTCACATCTGCCTCTGAAGATGATCAGATCTTCACAGGAGGGCTAAGACCTCCTATGCAAACCCCAATGTAAAAACACTGGACTTCTCTGGAGAGCCAAAGAACCATATTTAAAAATAAGGCTGATTTTCCAAAAAATCTCCATTTTGGGAAGAACTCAATGCTTTATAAAGGTTTTAATGATTATAAAAATAAATTGACTGTTGAGGGTATGATTTTCAGCCACTTCTTTTATGCTCAGAAAACTAAGGAGTCAGTTTTCATTTTATTTTTTATTTTTAATAAAGAAGCATTAGCTTACATAAATGTTACATTGAAAATATAGGCGATTTCTATCTACCCCTCTGCCCCTCTGTACTTGTCAGCCAAAGGGGTGCTGATTCAAAGTACCAGAAATCTGTTTGCTTATATAAAGTATATTTATTGGGGTCAAAGCTTACAGTCCCAAGGCTATGGAAAGTTCAACTCAGGGTACTATAAGAGTACTTTCTCACCAAATTCAGCTGCCATGTGCCATCAGAAGCAAAATAGCAGATGATTTCTGTCCATCTCTCAGGGCTTCCTATATCAGTCTTTTTTATAGGGCTCATTTCTTTCCAGGAGTTCTCAGCTTCTCTGTTCACTTCTGCTGCAAACTCTCAGACCGCACAGTCAAATGTGACAGAAATCTCTATCTTTTCTTGTGTGTCTTCTTGAGTGAGTGTTTATTTATATCAGTTCTGCAAGGGGGTGGGGACTCAACCTGAGTTGTGCCATACTGAAGAGGTTGAATCAAAAGCCCTAAATTGATTTAATTAAATAAACTTAAAACCTTTGAATTTAGTACAAAGGGTATCATACCCAGAGGAACAGACACATTTACAAACATAATCTTTCTCTTTTTTGAGGATTCATAAAAAATATCAAATTGCCACATCCTCCCACGCTTTTCCCCATTAACATCTTTCATTAGTATTATACCTTTGTTACAATAGATGGGTACAATTGAAGCATCCCTACTAACCATAGTCTATAACATCTGCTTCTTACATGAATTCCCAGGGTTAATTCACATTGCTTCATGTAAAAACAAAAACAAACAACAAAAATTGAAAAAGCTGAATCAGGGAAGCTGATGTGGCTCAGTGGTTGAGTACTGGCATCCAACATACAAGGTCTTAGGCTCAATCCCGGCACAAGTAACTAAAAATGAAAAAAAATACTTAAACAAGAGGCTTTAAAAAAATGAAAGCTTCAAATGAAAGATGTGGACTACAATTATTAGTAATATTTTGATGGTATCATAATTTCTAACAAATGTCTCACAACAATGCAAGGTGTTGGTTGTGGGGTGATGTATGAGGTCCCTTTATTGTATTATACATGTTTGATTTGTAAGCTCACAATTTTTGCCATATGTTTATCATTTATGTATGTACATGTATGAATGGTATACTTCAATAAAATTTTTAAAAACACATAGCCGATGTGGATCTGGATACATTGCTACAAATGTAACTGGGAGATGATGGGACACTCAACTAATGGTCCTTGAAAACCCGTGATGCTTCATTCGATAACTGTTTCGAAATGTGTCTTTTCCTCATCACATTTTATATCAGACCTTTTCAGGGCTTTCCTTGATTAAAGTACTCCTGACAATGTCTTAGAGGTAACAGTTTATACCATAACATACTACCTAAATGTATCTGCCGAAAACACTAGCAGGATTGATGGGCATAGATGGAGCTATAATACATTTTGAAAATGTTTTGTTGTAGTTGAACTTAATAACAGCACTTGGAGAGACTGAGCCAAACAATGTATAAAGATATTAGAACTGATTATATTCATGAATCAGGAGCACTCTTTAAGGCGGGTGATTCAAGTTGTGTGTTGACCTTCATTCACCTGGTTCATAAAGATACTAACCACTCTGCCATGGCTGTGTTGTCAAGACTCTGAGGCAAGATGGAACCTCAAGATTCCTTTTAAGAAATTTGTGTAGTGAGTTCTGGGAAGATGCAGGACTAGAAAGACATGTGGCTCTCTTCCCCAGAAAAAAAAGCTAGAGGACAGATTGAAACAGCCTGGAAAAAGATCTTCTAGGGTTTGGGACACCAGGTAAAGGTTGGACACTGCTCAGAGGAGAGGGGAACAAAGGAGGAAAGTTGTGACAACAGAACTGAGTTGAAATCACAACAATAATACTGTGAGTTGAAACCAGCAGCTGCTGCTGTGGGCACCATCCCCCACACTAAACACACTTGACAATTCTCAGCCTCTAGGCCTGTGCAGACAAAGGGCATTCCAGGGATCCACCTCCCCAGGAAAGGGGAGAGAGAGGGACACAGCCTAAGGCTGACTCAGCTCCTGGCCCACAAATTTGGACTGCTGTGTCCCAGGAGCCCTTCCAGGCCATGTGAGGCCAAACTCTGGTTTGCCCTGGTAGCTGGCAAGGGGCTAAAGATATACAACCCTCTGTATCTCCTCCTCTGTTAACTGGGACTGATTGTTGAGAACTCAGAGAGTGCAGTCACCCCTCGGGCTGAAGTGTGGTTTGCTGGCCTGGCGAGGGGAGCGGCCACGGTAGGCCTAATTCTGCTGCCCCCATAATAGGGTGGTTGGTCGGGCCCAGCGCCACCCCTGAAGGAAGCTCAGCAAGGGCGCAGAGTGCCCTCGGGTCTCCCCTTCTCGGCAGTCATGCTTCCGCGGCCACCCCTCCTCCTGGATGATGCCACATGATGCCTGTGGGGTGGCACCCTTCTTCTTCCTTCTCCCTGTGCAGGCGCAGGGTGGAAAATTCCAGTCTGCCCTTTTCCCCTCCCCCGACAGCAGCAACAGCCAGGCACAGGGTGGAAAATTCCAGTCTGCCCTTTTCCCCTCCCCCGACAGCAGCAACAGCCAGGCGTGGGCGGAAAATTCCAGTCTGCCCTTTTCCCTCCCCCCGACAGCAGCAACAGCCAGGCGTGGGTGGGAAACTCAAGTCTGCCTTCCACCCCAGCAACAACAGCCACCAATCCCTGGACCCTGCCCCTTCCCCCAGCAACAGCGACAGCCAATCCCTAACCACCACCCCTCCCCCGTCCAGTACCGCCCACTGACCTTTTGCCGGCAACCAATCAGAACAGGGCATGGCTTCGACCAATCAGCCTTCCCCAGCCCCTATAAAACTGTTGCCTCTCCCTCAATAAAGTGGACTTGCGTGTTTACCTTGTCTCCGCGGTAGTTCTTCTGCCGTGCGCCCTCCAGTCCTGAGAGCCCCCGACAAGGGCCTGTCCTCCCTTGTCCCCAGTTCGTCGCCTGCTTCTCCAGGCGAACCCTTCGTCGCCGGCTTTGCAGGGCGACCCCGTCAGCTGAACCGCGCAACCCCTGTGAGACCGACCCCTCGTCTGCTGCCGGACCGACCCCTCGTCCCAAGTGGGACCGACCCCTCATCCCAAGTGGGACTGACCCCTCGTCCTAAGCTGGACCGACCCCTCATCCACAGCCAGACCCCAACTCTACTGACCGAGCAAACCATCGCAAGAGAGGAGTGGAAATATTTCTTTCCTGGGAAAATGGAAGCAGCTAACAGAAGGCTGGAGAACTGTCTGTATGAGAGTATGAATTACAAGGCTCTTATTCTCCAGACAGAAACCTCTTTCACACTGATCCCACCTGTCTTGCAACAAACACACTCTGACCAGGCATTGAACTGAGAGGGCTGTCACGGAACACCATCTGCTGATAGATCAAGGAAGTGCATGGGAGAAAATTAAAAATAAGTAACTGAGGCTGCTTACAGAGCAAGATGGCATTGGTTTAAGTGGGCACTCACCAGCTCTCTCATAAAAAAAAGTCTGAGAAGGGGAAAATCCTGCCTGAGTGGGGTGTCATGGAAACCTACAGAGCAGGATGCTTCAGGCACCAATCTGGAGGAAACAGGACAAAGAGACAAAAATCGCAAGAAAAAACCATGAGTTTCTCACCCCAGTAATGGGAAACAATGGGTGGCTAAGCCCCACCCTCAAGGCAAAAACTTGCTATGAACCCCCATATGGCAATTCCTTATCATTTGCCACACGAATTTGATTATGAGACACCCCAGACTCACATCGTGTGGAAGGGGGCATTCTCTGGGAGTTAGAGGGTTCTGGTGAAGGATAAAGAGAGGTTTCTTTTCTGTGGATTTGGTTGACCCCCTTTGAGCTTGGAGGAGCATACCAGATGGCTCTAGGTGGTATCAGGAAAAGGGGAGAGGTAAATATGCTCAGGCAGCCTGATTTACTTAGCTAACATGGGAAAGAGGAACTTGGGCTAGAAGAGGAGAGAGTCAGGCAATTGACTGTCCAGTTCTGAAAACTATCAAAATTGCTACTCCCTTAAGGGAGGCAGCCAGTAGGAAGTGCTTATTAACCTTAAAAAGACCTAGTTAGGGTCCCCTGAAATGAGCAGGAGGTCTGGAAGAGAGGTGAGAGTCATTTCTCTGCAGTGAGTTCAGATATCAGGGTCCTAACGAATTTCAGAAGGGAACTCAACCTAACCAGAGGAGGTGAGGGGGGATCCAATCACACAGACTGTCATGTCCTGCTGACTTGGGAGAGAAAGCAATAAGAATAGAAAGAGGACAGGGACAAATGGGCTCTAATCAGCAGGTCTCTGGCCAATTACAAGGAGTCAAACTTGTCCTAGGGAAAGGCACTGGATGGCTCTCTACAACAGACCCAACAAAAATTTTAAATGAGTGCATTAGTCTCTGCTTTGAATATACAAGGTCCCTGGCTCTATTCTTGGTTCTCCTTAGAGTAGTGATCTGTTGGGTTATCAAATACCCCACTGACACCTTAGGACAGGGAACATATAGACATTACTTCTGTATTATATTCTCTTGGGTCTCTTATTTTTCTTTAAAAAGGTTGCTATTTAAAAATTTATCTTATTTTACTGGCTAAAACATGATCCAAACCTCCAGAGGGCAGGCTTCAGGGTAACTGAAGGACATTGGAAGCCTAAGAGTCTCCTCAGGGCCTAAGAGGGAAAACGGTTTTTCCTAAGTTTTTGATTGTTAGCTTGAGTGTTTGATATTTGTTCTTTCCCTTCCTCTCTCTCCACATTTTTTTTTAAATTAGGAGCTGCTGGCTTGTTTTGTGTTTGCAGCATCTCCACCTTTTTGGTATATCAGTTTTGTCTACCTGTGCTATTTCTTTTCCTTCCTTCATATTCCTATCTTCTGCTTTCTGTTTTTGTTTTTACATTGCACCTCTCTTTCTTTAGTCTCAATTTTTCTTGTTCTGATTTTTATCTGTTTTCTTTCTTTTTAAATTTTTTTCTTATGTGTCTTCTCTTTCCATCTCTTCTTATCATTCTGAACAATTCATTCTAGATGTTCTTTCTCTCTCTGTTTTTTGTTTCATTATTTATACCCCTCTTTTTTACTTCTGTTCCTCTGCACTTCTTACATGAGTTAAATATTCATATTCCAAGGTCTTATATGGTTCTTCTTATATCTTTTACTATTATTATTATTAACCTTTTTTCTTTTCTTACTCTTTTCCCTTTCTCTGGCCCTAATCTTTTTCTTTCAAGGGAACATAGACAACAGAAAGGAAATAGAATAAATGAAACAAAGTGTCAAGGAGAAAATTTATCACACACATAAAAGAACAACAATTAAACCCTAGAGCAAAGAGAGAAACTAATCAACTAAATATATCCATCAAGATAAAGAGATGCTGAAACATCAACAAAAATTATAAACCATATTAAGAAACAGGAAGACATGGCTCAGTCCAATGAACAAACTAAAAACCAGGAGGAGATGCAGAACATGGAACAACTAATCATAGCTGTCCAAACAAATACCATTAACCAAATTAATGAATTGAAGGAAGAGATTAATAAGAAAACACTGGGAGAACATACTGAAGAAGCTAAACATGCATAAACAGATAATGGATATGATGGTGATGAAAGACACAATGTAAGAAATCAAAAATACAGAGGAAGCACATCACAGCAAATTTGAACAGGGAGGGGCAAGAATCAGTAATGTGGAAGAAAGTACAGCTGAAATCGAACAGAGAGCAGATAGATAAAAAGATAGAAAAAATTTAGCAGAGACCTAGGTATCTGAATGACTACACAAAAATGCACAAACATATGCATTATAGACATCCCAGAGGGAGAAGAGAAGGGAAAGGGGACAGAAGGAGTGTTGGAGTAAATAATAGCTGAAAACTTCACAACCATATTGAGGGAAATGGATGTGCATATTCAGGAAGTATAGCACACCCCAAACAATATAATTCACACTAGGTCTACTCCAAGACATATATTTGTCAAATTATCTAATGCTCAAAACAAAGAACTGAAAGAAGCAAGAGAAAATAAATCCATCAAGTATAAGGGAAAGCAGTAAGATTAAATGGTGACCTTTCACCTGAAACCAGGTAAGAAGGCAGTGGTAGAATATAATTAAGGTACTAAAAGAAAAAGAAAAAAACTTCCAGCCAAGAATTTTCTATCCAGCAAAGCTGGCATTCAAAAATAATAGACAATTCAAAGTGTTCACAGATAAAGAGAAATTAAGAGGGTTTTACCACTAAGATACCTTCCTTGAAAAAAAATACTAAAGGGAGTGCTGCAGGTGGAAAGGGGAAAAAAAAAAAAAACAGGAGGGAGAGATTTGGAGGGGAGTGTAAGAAAAAATACAAAGAACAAAACAAGAAACCAAAAAACATGACATACATAAACCCAAAGAAAATATGGCTAATGTGAATATTCCTTGACAGTAGTAACACTGAACATTAATGGATTAAACTACCAGTGAAGAGACACAGGTTGGCTGAATGGATAAGGAAATAAGGTCCATGTTGCTTGTAAGAAATCCACTTTAGACTAAGGGATTCAAGGAGGCTGAAAGTGAATTACTGGGAAACAGATTTACAAGCAAACAACAACCAAAAATTGGTGGGTGTTGCTATACTAATATTGGAGAAAGAGACTTTAAATGCAAACTTGTGGAAATCTGTTAGAATTTCTTGAAAGGCAAATTTTCTGTTGATAAGCATTCAATTTCTGTTTATCTGTGAATATTTTAAACTCACCCTCATTTTGGAATGCCAGCTTTGTTAGATATAGAATTCTTGACTGGAGTTATTTTCTTTCAGTATCTTAAATATGTCATACCACTGCCTTCTCACTTTCATGGTTTCTGCTGAGAAATCAGTGTCTATTCTTATTGATCTTCACTTTATGTGACGGACCACTTTTGTGTTGCTACTTCAATTACTCTCTTTTTGTATTGCACATTTGATGATTTGCTAAGTCTATGTCTCATGGTAGGCCTGTTAGAATTCATACAGTTTGGAATGCACTGCACTTCCCAGATATGTAATGTACATCCTTATCTCTTAAAAGAGTTTGGAAATGTTCAGCTCTTATTTCCTCCTACACTCCTTCTGCCTTCTTTCCAATGTCTTCTCACTCTTGGATGGCTATCATGCATCCTTTTGTGCATTTTGTGTTGCCATTCATTTCCCTGATTCCCTGCTGAATTCTTTCTAACTCTTTATCTATCTGTTCTATTATCTCTGTGATTTCATATGTACTTTTTTCACCATTACAAATTATTTCCTCTGCCTATTAAAATCTGCAGTGCTTCCAGTGTATTTTAATTTCCTGCACTGTGCCATTCATCCCCTTCAGATTTGTTTCTTTTTTATATGTTTACCATTTTTTTCTGTGTATTTCCCCCAGTGTCTTCTTGGTGTCTTTTATCTCTTCCTTCACTTCATTGTGTCCTAAGGATTTATTTTGTTTTTTATTTTTTGTTAAGGTTCCTCTTTGACACTTTAATATGCTTGCAGTTGTTTATGTCCCTACCAAATATTAAGCCTATAGAAAAGAAAATAAATGAGAAAAATAATAAAAAATGAAAAAGTTGCACAAGGAACCTTAAAAATAAACTGGGAAGACTAGAAAAAATAACTAATAAGAGTAAAAAATAATAATAATAAAGGATTAAGAATAAAAATGTTGAATAAAAAAGAAATAAACAGGAAAAATAAAAGAGAAGAAAGAAAATGACAAAAAGAGAAGTGGAATGAAAGAAAAGCAATGGAAGAGGGAAAAATGAAAAAAGAAAAGAAATAAACTTAAGAGAAACGAATGAAAAAAATGAGTGAAAAGAGCAACACCAACAACAAACAAAGCAGAAAAAAGTAGGCTTCCCTTTCAGGCCACAAACCACCATCTCAGCCTTCCTGTGTTCACCAAGAAATCACATTACAGCATTCCTGAAGTATCTGAAGAGGAATTGCAGCCTCGCATTAACTATTCTGCCATTCTTGAACTCTCAGTACTGACCAGTACTTTTTAAATTGAAGAAGTTATAGGATTAGAGAAAAATCATCCGTGAGATAAAATACATAGTTCCCATTTATTATACTATTAATGTTTGTTATAATTCACAAAAGGATAGCATAATTGTACTAGTAACCACTTGCCACCATTTACAATAGGGTTCATTGTGTTTGTACAGACCTCTGTTTGTTTATTTTTATTTTTTTAATTTTTTTCTTTTTAAATGTATACATCCTAAAATTTCTCCCCTTCATATAATTCATATAATTCAGTGCTGTTAGCAACTTTCACAACATTGTGGTATCATAATGAGCATGCATTAACAAAACTTTGCAGTCAACCTGAATAGAAATTTTGTGCAATTTAAGCATTAACTTCCATTCCATACTCCCAGCCCAGTTCCTGGTAACCTATATTCTAGATTCCGACTCTAAGGTTCCTTTTATTCTAATAGTTTCATATCAGTGAGATCATGCAATATTGGTCCTGATGTGTCTTGTTTATCTCACTCAAAATGATTTAAGGTCTCATCCATGTTTTCACAGGCTTCGGAACGTCATTTTTTTTTTTCCTGTTGAATAATATCCCCTTGTGTGCACATATCACAATTTGTTTATCCATTCCTCAGTTGTAGGAAACTTGGCTAGCTTCCATCTTTCAGCTATTGTGAATAATGTCACTCTGATCATTGCTGTGCAAATATATGTTCAAGTCTCTGGTTTTAATTCTTTTGGGTATCCATTTAGAAGTGGAATTGGCAGGTCATTTAGTAGTTTTGTACTTAGTCTCTGAGCAACTGCTAAACTGTCTTCCAGAAAGGCTGTACCATTTTAAAAATATGCAAAATAGAAATGAGTATCTCTATTTCTCTACATGCTTTCCAAACTGGTGAATTTTATTTTATTTTTAACTTAAAATGTGTTTATTTGCTGAAATCAGAACTTAATAGCCATTCTATTGTTGTGAAAAAGTATTTCATTGGGATTTTTTTTCTTTATTTTTTTTAATGTTACATTCAAAAAATATAAGGTCCTCAAAACCCCTCCCCCCACTCTTCTCAAACAATTCATGCCACTTCAACAACCTGTTTCATCATCATGGCACATTCATTGCATTTGGTGAATACATTTTGGAGCACTGCTGCACCACATGGATAATGGTTTATGTTGTAGTTTACACTCTCCCCCAGTCCACCCAGTGGGCCATGGCAGGAAATACAATGTCCAACATCTGTCCCTGCAGCATCACTCAGGACAACTCCAGGTCCTGAAAATGTCACTACATCATATCTCTTTTCCCTCTCCCTACCCTCAGCAGCTACTGTGGCCACTTTCTCCACATCAATGCTGCACTTTCTTCCATTACTAATCACAGTACTTCCATAGTAGAATATCAGTAAGTCTACTCTATCCATATTCTATTCCTCCATCCTGTGGATCTTGGGATGGGCATATCCACTCCCCTTCTATATCAACAGGGTGCTTAGATTCCACTTGAATGATGGATGCAATTCTCCTGCTTGGAGTAGTTGGCACTCTTGGCTCCCTGGTATGGTGGTTGACCTTCTTCACCTCCCTGTTAGCTGGCCAGGGTAAGTCCAATAAACCAGAGGGTAGGAATTGCAAGATGCTGAGACCCAGAGCCTGGCTGTCACATGGATAATCCAGGGATTCAGGTCTCCTGAGTATACACCAACCCTAGCACCAACCACAGGTCAGTAAAGTAACAGAAGAGGCATGTGTATGAAGGTCACATCTGAGTCCAACTCCATCACACTCACAAACACAAACTTCAAAGTTGGACCAACTGTCATGGCACTGAACTTCAGAGCCTTCTGCCCTAAAACCTGTGGGCTTCTTTAAAACTTTTTAAAAATGAATCCAAGCCCCCTGTCAATATAAGGGTGGAGTGGACATCACCAGCCCAGGCTCTACAGGATGGAGGAATAGAATATGGATTAGAGTATATTTATTGATATTCTACTCTGGAACTATTGTGATTATTAGTAATGGAAGAAATTGTAGCATTGATGTGGAGAAAGTGGCCATGGTAGCTGCTGAGGGTAGGGAGAGGGAAGAAGAGTTATGATGTAGTAGCATTTTCAGGACTTGGAGATGTCATGGGTGGTACTGCAGAGCCATATGCTGGACATTGTACGCCCTGCCAGAGCCCACTGGGTGGACTGGGGGAAAGTGTAAATTACAATCTAAACCATTTTTCATGTTGTGCAGCAGTGCTCCAGAATGTATTCACCAAAGGCAATGAATGCCCATGATGATGAAAGAGGTTGTTGATGAAGGAGCAGTGAGATAAGTGTGGGGACCTCATATTTTTTGTAAGATTTAAAAAAATAAAGGGAGAAAAAATTGAAAAAAATGAAAAAGCTTTTTTTTTTTGACATTTTGCCTTTCATCACTGCTATAGGTGTTGCCCTGTATGTACAGTGGATATGCAATTTCTTTCAATTCTTTCTCAGTGTCTACATCCTTTTTTTTTTTCTACTTATTAAGTTTCTATTCACAAAAGTTTTAGATCACAGTTATTCACATATACAGTGTACGGGTCTCCCACATACCCAACATTTAAACATTTTTTCCCTTCTTCAGCAATCATCTTTTTACATGTTCATATTATATTTGCTGCAGCTGATGTACAGATATTGAAACAATAGCTTTCAAACATGATTTCGTTTGGATTTACATTATGTTTTATATTTTAGATTATACAATTTTCTAAATTTTGGGTTATCTTATATTTTCCTTTATGGCTTACATTTCAACCTATAGACCTTTATACATTTTGGTAATTTAACATGTCCTATATCCATCAATGCATGATTTGTGGAATACTACCATTGCCCCACAGTTACACCAATTCCATCTATTCAGTACCTCTTTCCCCCTCCCCTCAGGGCCCACAGTGACAATCTTCATTCCTTGAAGGACCATATTCAGATATACTTGCAAACATGTTGAGGGCTTGACATATTCGACTGCCTTAATCCATTGGAAGCCACCAATTCTCTCTTGAGATAAAATCCTCTCAATTTGCGAACATCTGTCCTCCCCAGGATGTGGGTATACCTTCACTCTCATTGTACGGGATGGGTCAGATGGCCCAAGAAATTGGGGGCAGGGGGAGGGAAATATTTGAACATAGGAGATTTTCAGGTATGTGGTTGAAACTATAATATAGAGAAAACTCTTCAGAAAATATAAAAAGAAAGTTTACCTGTTTTAGATGTTTAAGCGGGGGGCATCTGACACAGGGCAAGCTTCTAGGGAGAGTGTGAATGCTCATTTTCTCATAGTGAATTATATCATTGGGTGGAGAAACAATGAGAGTGAAAGTATATCCATTTCTTTTTTAATAAGTTAATTCTTTGTGTCCTTCTAGGAATTTGTTTATATCATCTAGGCAATCCAATTTTTTGTTGTATGAATGCTTATATATAGTTTTTCCTAAAAGTCTTCCCATTTTTGTAAGATCTGTAATAACAATTCTGCGGTCACCCCTCGGGCTGAAGTGTGGCCCGGCGGGGGAGCGGCCGCAGCAGGCCAAGCCGCTGCCCCCATAATAGGGTGGCTGGTCGGACTCACCGCCACCCCTGAAGGGAGCTCGGCATGGGCGCAGAGTGCCCTCGGGTCTCCCCTTCTCGGCAGCCATGCTTCCGCGGCCGCCCCTCCTCCCGGATGGCGCCACACGATGCCTGTGGGGCGGCACCCTTCTTCTTCTTTCTCCCTGCGCAGGCGCAGGATGGAAAATTCCAGTCTGCCCTTTTCCCCTCCCCCGACAGCAGCAACAGCCAGGCATGGGCGGGAAACTCCAGTCTGCCCTTTTCCCCTCCCCCGACAGCAGCAACAGCCAGGCATGGGCGGAAAAATCCAGCCCACCCTTTTCCCTCCCCCCAACAGCAGCAACAGCCAGGCGTGGGCGGGAAACTCAAGTCTGCCCTCCACCCCAGCAACAGCAGCCACCAATCCCTAAACCCTGCCCCTTCCCCCAGCAACAGCGACAGCCAATCCCTATCCACCACCCCTCCCCCATCCAGTACCGCCCACTGACCTTTCACCGGCAACCAATCAGAACAGGGCATGGCTTCGACCAATCAGCCTTCCCCAGCCCCTATAAAACTGTTGCCTCTCCCTCAATAAAGTGGACTTGCGTGTTTACCTTGTCTCCGCGGTAGTTTTTCTGCCGTGCGCCCTCCAGTCCTGAGAGCCCCCGACAAGGGCCTGGCCTCCCTTGTCCCCAGTTCGTCGCCTGCTTCTCCGGGTGACCCCTTCGTCGCCGGCTTCTCCGGGCGACCCCTTCGTCGCCAGCTTCGCCGGGTGACCCCGTCAGCCGAACCGCGCAACCCCTTGTGAGACCGATCCCTCGTCTGCTGCCGGACCGACCCCTCATCCCAAGCGGGACCGACCCCTCGTCCAGAGCTGGACCGACCCCTCGTCCGCAGCCAGACCCCACCTCTACCGACCGAGCAAGCCGCTGCACAAGTCCACTTTTATTTATGATTAGTCTTAATCTAAAGACTAATCTAGTCTTCAATTTTTTCTTATTTTGTCCAGTTAGAGGTGTGCCATTTTAAAAATCTTCTCAAATAAACCTTTGGATTCATTGATATGTATATTTTCCTAATACCTGTCATTTTCTTCTGCTCTAATCTTTATCATTTCCTTCTTTCTGTTATATCTGTGTTTATTTTGCATTCCTTTTTCTATTTCCTTAACATTTAAAGTTCATTTTTAAGTTGGTATTTTTCCTTGTTTATATAGGTATTTGCAGATATAAATTGACCTCTGCGCAATGTTTCAATGCACGCTGTAAGTTTTAGTATGCTCTAATTTTTTTCCATCTTATAATTTCTTCTAATTACTTTCCCTTTCTAAATACTATTGGGATTTCTTCTTTAGCTTATTGGTTTATGAGTGTATTTTCATATTCTTGGGAATGTTCCAATTTCCTCGTTAGTGTGTCTAGCTGCTTTCACTTGTAGCTAACAATTGTTTCAACCATTTCAATCTTTTTAACCTTTCTGGATCTTGTATTATTTTGCCCATAAATGATCCCTGTGCTTCTGCCCTCCTGAGGTATAGTCTTCCATATGTATCTGTTAGCTCTAGTTCATTCATCATATAGTTCTTTTTCTCCCTTTTCTTATTGCTCTTTTGTCTAGGTGTTATATCCATTGATTAAAGTGGTATATTGAAGTATCCAAATATTATTTTAAAAGTATCTATTTCTGTCTTAAATTTTGCCAGTAATTGCATCAAGTATTTGGGGGTAGTTAGATGTAAAAAGTTTGTGATTGTTATTTCTTCTTGTGGGTTTTTATTAATAATAAAAGTTTTATTAAATTTTATTATTTTATTAATATATACTGATGTTTGCTCTTCTAACAGTTCTTTACTTAAAGTCTATTTTGTTTGATATTAATACAATAATCTCAGCTCACTCTTGGTTACTATTTGCATGAATTATATTTTTCCATCTTTCAAGTTGAATTTCTTTTGAAGAAATTATTGTTTGATCATGCTTGTTTATCCATTTTGCCAATCTGTCCATTTTGTTAATTGCTAGGATTGTATTAGGAAAAAAATACTCAATATACATCGTGGATTTCAGATATGCAAGTCAACTATATATGTATATATATATATGTATACACATATTCATGCCATCATTTTTATTAATAGTCCTTCACCTACCGTACCCTCTCCTCATCAATTCAGGATGCCCATAGGTGAAGGGAAAGTGAAGAAGCCCTAAGTGAGACTGATCACCTGAAGCCTCCATAGGATAGATCTTCCTCCACCTCCCACCCTTAAACCCTCACCAAATATGTCACTTTACACCACTGGCTCTTGCTTTCCTCATTTTTAAAAAGGAAAATATGGTATTATGTATGCCATTGTGCTTTTTTTCTGAGAATACATGAGCATATATATCTAAATCGCCTAGCATCTCAAACTAAAGTGATTCTTATGTGATGCAGTGAAGACACTGCTGAGAGATAAATTGCAGCCCTAAATACTTAAATTAAAAATAAGAGTTAAATCAAAATCTTGCAATTATTTTGTTGAGGAATTTTTTTGTTTAAATTCATTGGAGGTACCAGGTATACCTCTAATGGTGGTATTCCATGGTTGAGCACCTGCTTTCCCTGTATGAGATCTTGGTTTCAATCCTCCTAAAATTAATAAATAAATTCGTAAGAGGGACTGGTATATAATTTTCTCTTCTTGTAGCTTCTTTATCTATTTGGTAATAGTGTGATGTAGGTGTCATAAATGAGATTGGTATTGTTATTTTGGAAATATTGGTAAAATCACCTTTGAAGTCAGATGGCCCTGAGGTTTTCTTTGTTTGGAGGTTTGTGATGACTGATCCAGTCTCTTTTCTGGTGATTGCTTTGCTGAGGTCTTCTATTTCTTCTAAAGCCAGTTTAGGTTGTTTGTGTGTTTCTAGGATTCAGACATTTCCTCTTTGTTTTCTAAATTGTTGATATACAGTTATTCATAATATCCTCTTTTGATCCTCCCTCAGCCCTCTGGGGTCAGTAGTGACATCTCTCTCATTTCTGACTTTATTTGTACATACTTTCTCTTTTTCTGTTAGTCTAGTAAAGGGTTTGTCAATTTTATTAAGCTTCTCAAAGAACCAATTTTTTGCTTAGTCTATTTTTCATAATTTTCTGTCATATTCATTTCTGTTCTAATCTTCAATTATTTCTTTCCTTCTGCTTACTTTGAGGTTAGTATGCTACTCTTTTTCCAGTTCCTCTTGGTGAGCAGCAAAGTGTTTAAATTTATATCTTCTTCTTTTTTAATGTAGTCTTTATTTTGGATTATAAATTTCCATAAGTTTTGATATGTTGTGTTTTCATTTTCATTAACCTCTAAGTACTTACTGATTTCTCTTGCAATTTCTTTTTTGACCCATTGATTATTTAAGAGTATGTTATTTAACCTGCATGTACCTGTGAATTTTCCAGTTCTCTGTCCATAACTGATGTCCAGTTTCATTTCATTGTGACAGAGAAAGTGCTTTGTATAATTTTAATATTTCTAAATTAATTAGACTTGTTCTATGGACTAACTTTGGTCTATCCTGGAGAATAATCCTTGAGCACTTAAGAAGAATGTATATCCTGATCTTTGGGGATGGAATGTTTTGCATATATCTTTTTATCTGCTTCCTTTGTGATATTATTCAGGATCTCTGTTTCCTTATTGACACTCTGTCTCTAATTATGTCTATTGATGAGGTTGATGTATTAAAGTTTCCAACTATTATTTTAGAGATGTCTAATTCTCCCCTTAGTTTTTCCAGTGTGTGCATCAGTTATTTTGTGGTGTGTAATATTTATGATTGTTCTTTCTTCTTGGTAGATTGTCACAATATTTAATAGTTAGTGTCCTTCTTTGTCTTTTATAACAGTTTTACATTTAAAGTCTTTTTTATCCAGCTCATTTTTCTATACTGTTTGCATAGAATATCATTTTCTAGGCTTTCAGTTTCAAACTTTTTGTGTCTGTTTTTCTAAGGTGATTATTTTATAGTCATCATATAGATGGATCATAGTTTTTAAATCCATTCTGCCAATCAATCTTATTAGGGAATTTAATCCATTAACATTCCATGTTATTAATATAAATGCTGGGACATATGAGGATCCCCTATATTTTTTTATCTAACCCATATATCTTTTAAAAATAAATAAAAATACATTAAAAAAAAACAAAAATAATTTAGAGAAAGTGCTTTCTTCAACAATTTTATCCTTATGCTTGTATAGTTCATTTCTTATTTTTGTTTCACTTTTTACAAAAATATCTTATACTTCTTTCTCCTTTTAGTTACCTTTACTAATAATTTTCATTTCTTCCCTCTTCTCCAAACCTCTCTCTATCTTTCTCCTTTAGCCTGTAGAACTCCCTTTAGTAGTCCTCGTAGGTTAGGACTCTTATTGATGAGTTATCTCATTTTCTGTGTATCTGTGACTATTTTAATCTCTTTCTCAATTATAAAGGACAACTTTGCTGGATACCTAATTCTTGGCTGATGGTTTTCCTTTTTCAGTATCTTAACTGTGTCATATCATTGTCTTCTTATCGCCACAGTTTCTCATAAGAAATCAATCCTTAATCTAATTGAGCATCAATTTTATGTTATGGCTCTTTTTTCTCTTGTTGAATTCAGGATTATCTATCTTTGGCATTTCACAATCTGTTTAGTATGTTTCTCTGTTAGAACTTATTCTGTTGGCATATGCTAGACTTCCTGGTCATGAACATCCATGTCCCTCATAAGATTTGGGAAATTTTCAGCCAATATTTCCTCGAACACCTCTTCTGCCCCCATTACCTTTCTGCTCCCTCTGAGACACATATAATGTATCTGTTTGTGCAATTCTTCCTGTCATTCAGATTTGAGACCCTGACCAATTTGATCATTTTTTCTCCATCTGTTCTTCTGTCTGTGTAGTTTAGATGCCCTATATTCTAATTTACTAATTCTTTCCTATGCCTTTTCAAATCTGCTGTTGTATGATTCTAGTGATTTTTAAATTTCTTCTGTTGTGCCTTTCATTACCATAAAATATTATTTTTCTATTTATGTTTTCCTATTCTTATTTATGCTTACACAGTGTCTTTTTTAACACAATATATTTAATTCACAATAATGCAACCATATAGTATTTGACTTTTTGTTTCTAGCTTGTATTGCTCAACATAATATCCCCAAGGTTGTTCCATGTTGTATATACTTTAAAACATCATTTCTTCTTACAGCTGCATAGTATTCCTTTGTAATATAGCACAGTTAGTTCATACATTCATCAGGTGATGGACATCTGTGTTATTTCCAACTTTTGGCAATCATGAATAATGTTGCTATGAACATTGGTGTGCGTATGTCTATTCATATCCCTTTTCTCAATTCTTCAACACATATGCCCAGTAGTGATATGGAAAACTCATGTGGCAAATCTACTACTTTAAGAACTATCAAATATTCCTTCAGACTGGCTGTACCATTTTGTATTCCCACCAAGAGTGAAAAAGTGTTCCTGACTTTCCACATCCTCTCCAAAACTTGTAGTTCTCTGTTTTTTAAATAGTGGCCATTCTGATGGACTTGAAATCATATTTCATTATAGTTTTGATTTGCATTTCCCTAATATTAGTAATATTGAACAGTTTTTCATATATATTTTCCCATTTGTATTTCTTCTTTGGACAGATGTCTATTCCTTTGCCCATTTTTTACTTGGGTCATTTCTCCTTTTATTGTTGAGTTGAAACATCTCTTTACATGCCATGGATAGTAAACCCTGATCAGCAGTGTGATTTCCAAAATTTTTCTCCCATTGAGTCAGTTGTCTTTTCACCCTATTTACAAAGTCCTGTGAGGTGCAAAAGTGTTTAACTTTAGGAGGTCCCAATTATCTGTTTTTTTCTTTTCTAGTACATAATTTGGGTGTAAGTTCCAAGAAACCACTTCCTACCACAAGGTCTTGAATGTGTTTCCCCATAATTTCTTCTCATAGTTTTATGGTTCTGGCTTTTATATTTAATATTTTGATTCATTTTGAGTCGATTCTTGTAGAGAGAGTGAGAGAGGGGTCTTCTTTCATTCTTTTGGTTATAGACATACAGTTCTCCCAGTGCAATTTTTTGAAGACACTGTTTAGTCCTGTTAACATGGGCTTGGTAGTTTGGTCAAAAATCAGTTGGTTATATAGGTGAGGGTTTATTTCTGGACTCTCAGTTCTATTCCATTATCAACGTGCCAGTACCATGCTGCTTTGACCACTGCAGATTTGTAATATGTTTCAAGGAGAGGAGGTGAATTTACTCCCACATCTCTCTTCTTTCTTAGAATGATTTTGGCTATTCAGGTGCACTTTCCATATGGATTTGGTAATTACCTTTTCTTTTTCTGTTAAGGAGGCTGTTGGAATTTTAACTGGTATTGCATTGAATCTATAAATCAGTTTGGATGGGATTGACATATTGAAGATACGTAGTCTTCCAATCCAGGAACAAGGAATGTCCTTCCATTTGTTTAGGTCTTCATTGACTTCTTTTAAAATTGTTTTTTAATTTTCTGCATATAAATCCTACACTTTCTTAGATAAATTGATTCCTAGGTATTTGAGTCTTTTTGTTGCTATTGTAAATGGAATTTTCCCCTAATTTCCTCTTCAGATTGTTCATTACATGGCTATGAAAACAATACTGATTTTACTAATTAATAAATACTGAACTCATTTATTAGCTCAACTAGCTTTAGCAAAGACATTTCAGAATTTTCTAAATATATGATCATGTCATCCTCAAACAGTGAGAATTTTATTCCTTTTTTCCTATTTGGATGCCTTTAATTTTTTTCTTGTCTAATTGTTCTAGCTAGAACTTCTAGTACAATGTTGAGTAGCAATTATGAGAATGCGAATCCTTGTCCTTTCCCTAATCATACAGGGAAAGCTTTCAACTTTTCTCCAGTGAATATGCTATTAGCTGTGGGTTTTTGTGTATGCCTTTTATCCTGTTCAGGAAGGATTTCTTCTATTCCTATCATTTGAAGTGTTTTTATCAAGAAGTCATACTGAATTTTTGTCAAATGGTTTTTCCGCATTGATTGAAATGTTGCTGTTTTTTCCTTCTATTTTAATGCAATGCATGACATTGAGTTTCTTTAATGCAAGGCATTACACTGATTGATGTTCCTATATTAAACCAATCTTGTATACCAGAAATAAGTCATACTTGATATGATATATAAGTCTTTAGATATGCTGCTGGATTAGATTTGCAAATATTTTGTTGAGAATTTTTCATCTCTGTTCATTAGAGAGATTGATATGTAATTTTATTTTCTTGTATTGTTTTTATCTGACTTTGCTATTAGAGTGATGTTTGCTTCATAAAATGTGTTAAGTGCTTTTCCCTACTCTTCAATTTTCTGGAAGAGTTTAAACAGGATTGGTGTTGTTTTTGAAATGCTTGGTAGAATTCACCTGTGAAGCCATCTGGTCCTGGAGTTTTCTTTGATGGGAGATTTTTGCTGATGGGTTCAATCTCTTTAAATGTGATTCATTTGTTAAGTTCTTGTATTTCCTGTAGCTTCAGTTTAGGTTATTCATGCATTTCTAAGAATTTGTAATTTCATCAAGGTTGTCAATTTGTTGGCATAATAAATTACATTCCTTTTTATTTCCATGAGGTCTCCCTTTCATTTCTGATTGAATTATTGTGTATTTATTTGCATCTTCTCTTTCTTTTCCTTTGTTTGTCTAACTATGGGTTTGTCAATTTTATTGATCTCAAAGAACAAGATTTTCGTTTTGTTGATTTTCTCTGATTTTTTTGCTCTCAATTTCATTTATTTTGGCTCTAACCTCTATCATTTCTTTCCTTCTGCTTGTTTGGGGATTGATTTGCTGTTCTTTTTCTAGTTTCCTTAGTTTTCAGTTAAATCTTTGAATTTAGCTCTTGCTTAGATTTTAATATACTCATTTAGGTCTATAAATTTCCTTCTAAGACCATCCTCACAGTATCCCGTAAATCTTGATAAGCTGTTCTCTCATTTTCATTTCGCAGTATATCTACTGATTTCATTTGCAATGTCTTCTTTACCCACTGATTATTTAGGAGTGTGTTATTTAGCCTCCACACATTTGTGAATTTAACTTTTTCCTGTCCATTATTGATTTCCAATTTCATTCCATTATGATCTGTGAAGATATTTTGTATAATTTCAATCTTTTTATATTTATTGAGTGTTGAATTTCATTTAACATGTGGTTTATCCTGGAGAAAGATCGATGGGCACATGAGAAGAATGTATAAACTGCTGCGTTTGTATGCAGCATTCTGTATATATCTGTTAGGTCTAGTTTATTTATCATATTGTTCAAGTTCTCTGTTTCTTTCTTGATCTTGTCCCTAGTTGTTCTATCTAATGATGTGAGTAGGGTGTTGAAATGTCAAATAATTATTGTAGAGATGTCTATTTCTCCCTTAAGTTTTGCCAGCATTTGTCTCGTGTATTTTAGGGTTTCCTAATTAGATGCATAGATATTTATGTCTGTTTTATTTTCCTGGTGGATTGTCCCTTTTATTAATATATAATGGTCTTCTGCACCTCATAGCTTTTTTGCATTTAAACTTTGTTTGTCTGCTATTATTATGCTACACTAGTTTTTTGTTTTGTTTTGTTTTGTTTTTCTTTTTTGGTTAGTATTTGATGGTGGATTATCATTCTCCAGATTTTCCATTTCAGCGGGTTTGTATTCCTGGGTCTAAGGCGAGTCTCTTGTAAGCAGCATATGGATGGCTCATGCTTTTTAATACATTCTGTCAGCCTATTTCTTTTCATTGGAGAGTTTAATCCATTGTATCTAATGATACTAATGTAATGCATTAATTCTTTCTACCATTTTATTCTTTGGTTGTCATATATCGTACCTTATTTTTGTCTGCGTTTTTTTAATTGATACTATTTTGACCATTCTTTCTGCTATTTTTCTCTTCTGTTCCTCCAAGATCTCTCTCCTGTATTTTTCTTTCAGCCTCTAAGGCTTTTTTAATACATCCTACAAAGTTGAATCCTTTTCTTAAGAAGTCTCTTAGTTTTTGTTTGTGAATGTTTACACTCATCTTTGTATTTGAAGGACAATTTTGCTTGATAAAAAACTCTTGTGTGGCAACTTTTCCCTTTGAATATCCAAATTGTATCATACCACTGTGTTTTCTTCTCCATGGTTTATGATCAAAATTTCATGCTAAGCCTTACTGGGTGTCCCTTGTATGTGATGGTTTTCTTCTCATTTGCTGCTCTTAGAATTTTTTCCTTCTCTTTTGACATCTGACATTTTGAATTGTATGTATCTTGGAGTAGGTCTATTCAGATTTATTCTCATAGAAGTAAGGTGCACTTCTTGGACATGTATGTTCTCTTTAATAATAGTTGTGATTTTTTTAAAGCTATTATTTCCTCAAATGTTCTTGCCCCTTTCCATTCTCTTCTCTTTCTGGAACTTGCATGACAGACATATTTTTGAGTTTTTTGTTGTCATTCAACTCCCTGTGCTTCTGTTTACTTTTTCCATTCTTTTCTCTCTCTGGTCTTTTTTCTCTTCAATTTCAGCTGTTCTGTCTTCAATATCACTTATTCCTTCTTCTCTCCTTTGGATTCTGCTGTTGTATGCCTGTATTATGTTTTTGACCTCACCTATTAGCTTACATTCCCATGAGCTCTGTGGCTTTTCTAGTTAGGATTTTAAAATCCTCTTTCTACTCACTCAATGTCTTCTTTTTAAATTAAAAATTTTAAAAGAAGTTACATAAATGTTACATGAAAAAAACAAGTGATTCCATATCCCTCACTCTTTCCCCCTCCCTCACTTTCCCACATCAACAACATCCCTCATAAGTGTGCTACATTTATTACTATTGATGAACACATATTGAAGCACTGCTGCTAGCCTTGGATTACAGTTTCCATATAGAATACAGTCTGTCTCACACAAACTTGTTGGTTATGACAAAATATACAAGGCCTGTAGCTGTCACTGCAATGTCATGCAGGACAATTCCAATGTCCTGAAAATGTTCCAATATTACACATTTTTTTTCTTTTCTCATCCTTCAGAACCTTTGGTGGCCACTGCCTTTATATCAATAATAAGAGTTCTTACATTGCTAGAATAATAATATCTTTAGTAAAATAATATTAAGTCTACTTTGGTTCATTGTTCTTACCCCAATTTTGAGTATTTCGGGATAGTGATGGCTACTCTGCTTCTAATTGGGAGGGAGCTTAGAACTCATGGGGCAGATGGTTAGAACTATCTTGCTTGCAATTGCAGACACTCTCTGATCCTTGGGCTCAACATTGTCTGTCATCATCACCTTGTTAGTTGTCCTATGTGAATCCAATGCCCTGGAGAGTAGGTGTTGCAACTCTACTGAAATTCAGGGCACAACACACACATAGAGAAATGAAAGAACTAAATCTATGGAACATATATTTGTCAAGTATAGTGCTAATCATAAGTTTCAATAAAAAGGGCAGAGGAACAATGTGTAGAAAACTATAATTGATTCTTACTCTTTTGCATTGAGGAGCACACATTCCAAAGTAAACCCACTGACAGTTCCAAATTCCTGAGCGGTCTGGTCTGCTATAATTTCTGTGTGTCTCTCGATTCCTCAGAGTCTCTGCTATTTGAGACACTGTTCACTGTAGCAGTCAAGGACATCCTACTGGGACTTGCAGAAGTATAATTCTGGAGTGATTTTCTGACTCACTTTGAAATCTCTTAGCCATAAAAACTCATTTGTTTTTATCATTTTGTCCTTTTGGTCAAGGTCTTTTTCCAGATGTGTTGCTAGCTGGAACTTGGTAATAACCCACTGGTGCCAGGGGGACTTGTCCCACCCTTGAGGTAGTGTATTGCATTTATATATTTAGTTTGGTTCAGAGAAAGGCCATATTTGAGCAATGAGGATGTTTTCAGGAGAACACTCTTAGCGATATATAATACTAGGCTACGTTTCAATTTCACAAGAAAAAATTCTTATGTACAATCATCGGTATCAAGGGTCTGGTGTAATGATCTGTTTTCCTTCACTAGGCACTGCCTTTGTGGAGAAGTGAGATGGCTGACATGAAGCATTCTACTTTACTCTTGTAGGCAAAAGATAGAAACTGTTTTTCCATGTGGGTAAAATGGAGATATTTATTTTGCTCTATAATTTCCAGTGGAAAAAAAAATTGTGTTGGGTTCCAAAGTCCAAACACCATGAGTTCATCCTTGCATTGTCACATACTAGTTGGGTGACTTTGACTGAATTATCTAATTTCTTTGAACTTCAATTTCTTCCACCTTAAATAAGTATAATTATAGTTAATCTTTCCCTATTCAGGATTACTTTCTTAAGAAACTGTTCTCACTGAGAAATAAAATTGAAACACAATGTAGGGTTTGTAGTCATAAGACCTTGGTACAAGTAACATGGCCTTGAACAAACCACTTCCTCTGCCAATCATGTTCACCTTATCCCTATCAAACAATGTTGTCTCATAGGACTTTCTGTGATGGTAGAAATGTCCTGTATTGCACTGTGCCAGGGTCCACAGAATGGAGGAATAAAATATGGATTAGAGTGAACTTACTGTTATTCTACTATAGAATTATTGTAACTAGTAATGGAAGAAACTATAGCATTGATGTGGAGAAAGTGGCCATGGTAGGTGTTGAGGGCTGGAAAAGGGAAGAAGAGATGAGATGTAGGGGCATTTTCAGGATTTGGAGTTGTCCCAAATGATATTGCAAGGACAGGTGCTGGACATTACATACCCTGCCATAACCTACTGAATGTACTGGGGGAGAGTGTAAACTACAAAGTGAACTATAATCCATGTAGTGCAGCAGTGCTCCAAAATGTATTCACCAAATACAATGGATGTGCCACAATGATAAAGTAGGTTGTTGATGTGGGAGGAGTGGGGGTGGGTGGGGTGAGGGATATGTGAGAACTTCTTATATTTTCTAATGTAATATTTTTTGTGATGTATGTCTTAAAAAATACAATAAAAATAAATGCAAAAATGAAAAGTAAACCATTCAATGAAGAGAAAATGGGATAAAGACTCTATGAAGAACAGAGAGATAAGGTAACATGAAATGGGTTATTGAGTACAGGAGGCAAAGTAGAAAAACCTATGTTAAAGTTTTCAGAAGAAATGCACAAAATATTGGAAGAATATTAGATAGAAACTGGCTTTTTTTTCATACCCCTAGGATTGTCTAGGCTAGAATGGGTAAAGCAGTTGGGCAAAACGAGCCAAGAAAGTAACTGTATTATGAGAGGTACAGGACCTTTCTCTTACCTCCTTTTACCCCATCAGAATAGCTCCAAATGTTCTTTCACATGTATTGGAATTTTGTGCACATTTTTGTTTGGTAAAAATTGATTCCCCTGCTCAAAAAACAAACAAACAAAAATGTTTAAGACCACCAAAATAGAATGTTTGAGAATAAGTGATGTTTAGTTCTATTGAAATATTTCATTTAACATAATTTTAAAGCCTCATAATGATGGGTTAAATAGGGCTGTCCAAGATGGAGCAAATTTTCTCTGATCCTGTGAATGGCAGAGGCTTGTCTTATTCATCTTTTTCTTCCTTCACTATCATGGTACATGGAAAGTATTCCTTGTAAGCTCATTAACAGAATGTATGAAAGGTTTGCTTACAGATTTTTTGTTCTTGAATTTTCCTGAAATTTGAATTAGAAGTAGAATATAAGCTTATTCCAAAGTAGAGTAGTGAGCTCCACCGCAGATCAAATGGATAGATACTATGGACCAATGAGAATTGTTGTGTTCTTTAACGTTGTGTGCTCTAGGTCTTGAACTGGGAAAGTTTGCCTTATGGACAGGGAAAGAATTTTAAAATTTCTTATCATATGACAATTCTTATCATGTGGGACCTAATGTCTTCGTGATTTCATTTATCTCTTTATTCATATTTTCTTTAAACTCATTAATTTGATTTTGGAAATTTGTGTTTATTTCCTTAATTATTTCTCTCAAACCCTGAATCTCTTCTGGGGCTTTCATAAATTCTTTTTCTGGGGGCATACATAGATTAACTCACAATATTTTGCTGATGTCTAGACATCTGATTAGGATGGTAGCTTACTCAGATGCTCAATTTCTTTCTCTTTTGTAGTGATTCAGTGGAGGGAAGGTTGACTGTTACTGCTGCTCTTTCATTCTTGACTCAACCTGGATTGTTAGGACTGTTTGATGCCCCCACTACTTCCCAGCACCCATTGAGACTTCCCTCAGGTCTTCCTATACTGAGCCGCTAGTGCCCCATTGCTTCCTAGAACCCAGCAAGATATCCCTTGCATATGTGTTGCTCTTTCTGAGACCCTACTGCTTGCTAGTGCAAGAAAGGGAAGAAAGACTTCCCTCATGGGCAATTCGTATCACCTCTCTTGCACTTGACAAGATAGTGTGTCTTCTTGCAATTTCTGAAGGGTGAGTGCACTTTGCTACCTCCTGCTCTGCCATCCTCCCAATCTGTCTTTTTATTGGAGAATTTAATTGGTTAACATTCAGTGTAATTACTGATTAGGCAAGAGTTGCTTTAGCTATTGTACTTTTTTCTTTCTTTTTAATATTTCTAAAGACCAACATGAAAAATCAGTTTATTCCCACACACTAGTAATGAAAAATCATAAAAGGAAGTCACAAAACAATTCCATCTACAGGAGCATTGAAAAGAATAAAATACTCAGGAATAAATTCAACCAAGGAGGAGCAAGATGTATGCCCTGGATACCACACAGATAACTGAAAGAAATTAAATAAGACCAAAATCAATGGAAAACCATTCAGTGCTCATAGATTGGAAGCCAAACCATCACCAAGATGACAATTCTACTGAAGTGATTCACACATTCTTTGTAACACCTACTAAAATACCAAGGGCTGTTTTTTTAAAAATTAAGAATAATAAAAGTTTTAACTCTCTTGGACAAGAACCTGTCAATTCTAATAATAATTATAGGTTTAAATAGAAGGGGCAGAAGAGCCACATGTAGGGAAACCACAACTGAGTCCAACTCTGTCACACTGGGGAGCCTAAATTCCAAATTAGGGCCTACTGGCCAGGCACCAAACTCGTGAGCTATCTGCCCTGCCTATAGTGTCTGGATGTCTCCAGGGCCCCACTATTTGGTATTATATTTACAGATTATATATCTTGCCATAACTAACACAATTGTGTGGAAGAGTATAAACTACAATATAAACTATAATCCATGGCAATGCTCCAAAATGTGTTCATCGATTATAACAAATGTACCACACTAATGAAGGATGCTGTTAATGTTGGAAAATGTGGGAGGTATAGGGAGTAGAGCATATGAGACTCCCCTTTATTTTTACGTAACTTTTATTATCTAAGTATCTTTTTTTAAAATAAAAAAATATATTTAAAAAAAGAAACGCTGATCCTAGAATTCATATGAAAATGTAAGGAATTGCAAAGATTCAAAACAATCTGAAAAAGGTAGAACAGAGTTGGAGGACTCACACTTCCCAATTTCAAACTTTCTACAAAGTTATGGTAAGCATAACTGTGGTAATGGCATAAAGGCAGAAAGTAATTTTAGCTTCCTCTATGTGTCAAATGGAACACTGGAGCAATGGCTTTTGAAGGAGTTGATGCCCAAGAACATGAGTAATCATCACTTTCAAAAAGCATCCAGAATTGGCACTGGAGTTTGGTGTGCTGTTAGGCATCAGACAAATAATCTTTGCAGAGATGACCCTTGCCGTTCTGATTATCTGACCAATTGGCAGAGCTGCCATGAAATAACCTTACAAGAATCATTTTGGACTCCATGAATCATCTCCTTCTCATAGTTTTGCACTGCATAGGTCTATTTTGAAATTGAGATGAATTAAAAATATTTCTTAGATTTAAATACTATTAAATGCTTCTTCCGCTAACTGGAGATTCCTTTGGGAGTACTGACATTGATTTGTGTACACATTTCCCATCTAAAACACACTAGAAATTCATGGATGAATGGCTATGAAATTTTAAAACTTCATTTTGGAATAATTTCAGACTTACAGGTAAGTTGCAAAGTGAGTATGAAGAATTTTAACATTGTTTTCACTCACATTCCCTCAAAGTTAACATTCTATCACATTTGCTTTGTCAGCCTCCTTATATAAATACATATTTTTTTCTGATCTTTGAGAATACATTACAGACACACCACATTTAAACTTTTTTTAACAGTCAGTTTTCTTGATACATATTAATAAAGCATAAATCCATCCAAAGTGAGCAATTAAAGGTATTTGTTATAATCACATAATTGTGCATTCATCACTTCAATAATTATTAGAGCATTTTCATTACCAATAACAATGAAATTAAACAAAAACTGACAAAGAAACAAACAAAAACTCATCAACCCTCAATCTTTCTGTTTCCCCTGCAATATATAGCCGTTATTCTGTTTTTGTGTAGTTGATTTGAATTTATATTTTGTAAACAGTCTTATAAATGTAAAATTACCAATATTCATATTTCACATGAGATTTCACTATGTTATACAGTTTGATGCTACAGTTTTTATCTTTCCTTCTAGTATTATATATATCCTTACCACTTTCCTTTTCAACCATTTTTATACCCATGCACTATCTCTGCTAGGTATAAATACTATGATGTGCTTTTGTCATTTCTATTCATTTCCAAAGATTTACAAACACCCTTTTTACCAGTTCTACTCAGATAAACCATCAGCTTTCCCTTCCTTACCCTCATTCTATTTTATGGTGAATTCTAATAACTCCTTGAGTTTAATACAATATTTTTATTTATAATAGCACAATCATTAGTATTTTTCCTTTTATGTCTGACTTGCTGCTCTCAACATAATGTCCTCCAGGTTCATCCATGCTGTCATACGCTTCACAACTTGATTTCTTCTTACCGCTGCATAATATTCCTTTGTGTTTATACTGCGAATTTATCTGTTCATCAGTTGATGGACACCTGTGTTGTTTCCACCTCTTGGCAATTGTGAATAATGCTGCTACAAACATCAGTGTGCAGATCTCTGTTCATGTCACTGCTCCGTGTTCTTGTGGGTGTATAGTAGTTCTCCTTTTATTGCATGCTATATCTTTCTTCTCTTCTTTTCCTCCATTGCAGTCTCCTTTTGGGTAAATTGATCATTTCTGTATATACTTTAAATATTTCCTTTGTGGTTATACTACAGTTTCTATATAACAACGTAAGCCTACTGTTCTATGCCCAGAGTATAGGCTTAATCTCCATTATTGATTATATTCCCATTGGTTCTGTTATGTTACTTTCTAAACTTTCTAATTCCTCTTTTTGTTCACTCATTTTCTTCTTTTTTTTTAAGAATAGTTGTATTCAAGCCCCATACAGTCCAGTCAAATTATACAATAATGGCTCTTAGTATAATCTCAGAGTTGTCTGTTTATCTCCACAGTCGATCTGAGAACATTCTAATTTCTTCAAAAAGAAAAATCCCACTGATTTTTACACACTCTTCTATTGACACTTATTATTAGTATTGTACTTTCGTTACAATTGATGGAAGAAAATTACAATCTTGCCATTAATGATAGTCCATGGTTAGCATTAGATATTTTTCTCCATGTACCACCCTATTATTAACCCCTTGTTACAGTGACATATATTTGTTCTAGTTCATGAAAGAACAGTCTTATCCTAATACCAGTCATCTTCCACAGTAGCCGTCACTAAATAATAGAGTTCCATGTTTTAACCTAGTGACATGCATAACCCTAATATTCCCCTTTCAACCATGATCACACCCATTATTAATTCTGTTAATTACACTCACAAAAATGTGTTACTATCACCACTCCCTAGGTATTCAGTTATTTTAGTCATAATTGTGAATGTATATTTTTCTTGATTTCATATTCCAATTGTTCATTGCCTGTGTATATTAACAGTACTGATTTTTGGATTTTGACCTTATATCCTAGTTCTTTTCTGAATTCATTCACAGCTCTATAAGCTTTGTTGTGACTTTTTCAGGAAATGTATGTACATTCATGTCATCTCCAGATAGGGAAAGTTTCACATCTTTCTTTCCAATTTGGATTCTTTTGGTTGTTTTATTTTCCTTGCCTAATAGCTGTGGCAAGAACCTAGTACAATTTTGACCAACAGTGGTTACAGTGGAGATCTTTTAATTCTTCCTAATATTGGATGGAAATTTTTCAGTCTTTCGCCAATAAGCAGGATGCTAGCTATGGGTTCCTCATAAGTGCCTTTTATAATATTGATGAAATTTCCTTCAATTCCTAGTGTTCTCAGTGTTTTTATTTGAAAGAGTACTAGATTTTTTCAAATGCCTTTTCTGCATCAGTGAAGATGATGATGTGTTTTTTTCCTTCATTGCGCTAATGTGGAGTATTCCCTAAATTGATTTCCTTAATTTGAAACAACCTTGCTTACCAGAGACAAATATCACTTAATCATGATGTATAACAATTGGATTTCACTTATTAGTATATTGTCAAGAATTTTTACATCTATATTCATAAGAAATATCGGTCTGTAGACCTTTGTTTTCTTTCTTAATAATTTCAATTGAGTTATCTTCAAGTTTGTTGATTCTTCTGCCAGTTACAACTGGCTATTGAATTCCACTAGGAAAATTTAATTTCAGTTTGTGTACTTTTTTCTCTCTGGTTATTTTTCATAATTGTTAAAATTTATTGATATTCTCATTTTAGCTTTATTTCACTTTCTTAAGAACCCTCTGTTCTTTCTTGCTTTTATTTACTCTTTAAGCATATTCAAGACCAATTTTTTTAAAGTATCTGATTTGTCCAAATTGTGGTCTTCTTTGCTGATTGTTTTGGGTGCTTATTCCTTTAGATAGCCATTTTCTTTTTTTGTAAACCTATATATATTGCATATTTTAATATTTATATGTTATGCTTTCCCTAACATGAAATCACTAGATTAAGCAAATTTCTATAGTCAAAACTTAGCATATATCAGTTATTAGGGGCTGGGGTGGATGTAGGGTGTGGGATATAATATTTAAATTAAATAGTGTGAACTTTCTATTCAGAGTGATGGAAATGTTTTCTTAATGGATGATGGTGATGGTAGCACAATATATGAACATAATTATCAACACTGAATTTATTTTTCAATGTAGCAACTAGGGGAAAATTTAAATTCACAAAATAAATTTATATGTTACTAGAATAAAAATTAAAAGGAAAACCATTTGACTATACAACACAGTGAAACCTAATGTAAACCATACTATAGCTAATAGTATAATTATCATAATACCACATTAATGCAAGGTGTTAATAATGGCAACGTTTGTATTTTTCCTATGCCTATCCCTCTGTCTAGGTTGGAAGCAGATAACTTATTTTCTCGGTATAACATGCCACAGAGAAAGAAAAACCCATGGAGCAGCCAGAAGTCAGAAGTCAATATAACTTGGAACATATGCATTGTTGTGTGTGACAGATTGAAGTTTTTGTTTTTTTGTTTTTGTATCCCAAAAGAGTATGTTCTTAAACTAACCTATTCCTATAGATGTGGTGCCCTTTGATTGCATTAGAGTCACTTTGGATCACTTGATTAAATTGTTTTTGATTGGATCAGTGAAATGTGACTCAGGTTGAGTCTCTGCACTTTTACTGAGCTTTACATAGAGAGAGAGACACAGAAAAAGGAAGCTGCCGTTTTTGAACCTCCCATGTGAGAGAGGACTCTAGGATCTCAAGCAGTCAGAGCTTAAGTATGATGCCTCCAAGAGGCTGGGCCCAGAGAACCACTCAAGTTTGAAGAAATGAGGCATGTGCCTGATATCTCACAGGAAGAGGAAGAAAAGCAGAGCAGTGGAGACTGAGAGAGGAGACCTGGAAAGAGCCCAGCCCTCTGATGGTTATCCAAAGTTGATCCCTGGGAGATGGCAAACCTGGAGGGGAAGGCAGGGACCTCAGGAGAGACTGGCCCCTATTTTGTTTCACCACATGGCAGGACATCAGGATCACCAATAGATGACTTTGGTAAGAAAGCATCTCTGATAATGACTTGAATTGGACGTTTTGCAACCTTAGTATTATAAGCTTTTACCCGAATAAATTCGGCATTATAAAAGCCAACCCATTTCTGGTACTTCAAAAAAGAACTCTAAACTGTCATTTGAAGACAAATAGTTGTGTCATAATTTTTTATCCATTCTGGCAATATCTGTCTTTTGACTGGAGCTTTTAATCCATTTATATTTATAGTCACAATTGATAATTCCAGACTTTCTTCTTCATTTTGCTATATGACCTTTGTAATTCTTATAACTTTTTGCTCTTCATTTCATTAATTCTTAGTTGTATATTTATTTGTATTTCTCAGTTGAACCAGTTCGATTACTTTCTTATTTCAATCTGTATATATTTTTATCTACTTTCCTTGTTAGTATCATGAGTTAAAATTTAACATCCTAAGTACATAAAAATCTTATTTAGTTTGATACCAACTTAACTTCAATAGCACGCACATATATTTTTCCAATTCCCTTTTGTATCCTACCTTTTTTCCCCTTCTTGTTACCATTTATTTCTTTGTTCTTTGTACATCTAAAAGCAAGTTTATGATTACCTTTAATGCATTTAATGCATTTGCACTTTAGCACCTGTAGGAAGTGAAAAGTGAAGTTAAATACCAAATAATATGCTATAACAATCCTGGCATTTATGACGACCCATTTGTTTACCTTTACAAGAGGATTTTATTTCTTTGTGACACTTAGAGCCACTGTATCTAGTGTATTTTCACTTCAGTCTGAAGAACATCCTTAGCCTTGCTTGTAAGGCAAGTCTAATTGAGATGAACTCTGGCCATATTTATGGAGGATTTCTTAATCTGTCCATCATTTTTGAAAGAAAATCTTACTGGATACAAAATTCCTTGCTGGCATTTGTATTGTTCCAATACTTTACATACTTCAACCAACTGCGTTCTTGCCTACATGGTTTCTGATGAGAAATTGGTATGCAATTTAATTGGGACTCTATCATATGAGGTATGATGCCTTCCCTTGCAGCTTTCAGAACTCTCCCCTTGTCCTTTGGATTCCATAGTGTAATCAATATATGATGAGATGTATTTTTTTTTTCATGATTATTATCCTTGGTGTGCTCTGGGCTTCTTGTATGTGAATATTAACATTTTTTAAAAGTAAGTTTAGAAAGTTCTCAAACATTATATCTTTGTATAATACTACTTACCATTTTTCTCTTTTGCCCCCTTCTGAGATTACCATAAAGCATATATTGGTATAAGCAATTTTTAACCTTTCATATTTGTTTTTCTTTCTGTCTCAGCATACACTCATTTCAATTGGCCTTCCTTTAAGTTCCCTGATTGTTTCTTCTCAACTTTTAGCACTGCCTCAGTTCTGTAACATTGTTACTACTCTCTGTACTGCTTCTCTGCCTCTAAGTTCCAGGCCAGTAGACCAAAACATACCTCTTGAATCAATTTTTCACAAAACTTGCTGAGGTGATATACAAAAATACCCAAATAGTTTGTTTAATAACATTTACTGAATGAACACAGGTCACCAGGTACCACTGTGGTTGCACAAACTACCGCATGGACTAAGGGAGGAAGATTTGCCTGGACAAAACACTTGTCCCACACATAGCTCCCTACCATTGTCTTACAATTCAGTACTTGATTTTTTGTTCTTAAGTAATGACTGTCTTCCAGAATTTGGGAAAGTTTGTTCTGAAAGATTTTGAGCATTTTTCACTATTTCTAAGGGGGACCATTTGATAGGGGGTATTTTATTCCACTATCTTGCTGACATTTATCCCTGGTTATGTTTTTAATATATATTTTTCTTTCTTCTTATTCTTCTGCTGGGCTCTTGGTAGCTTGCCATTGGTGTGTTTGTTTATAGTTTTTGTTCATTTTCCTCACTTTTCTCATGATTGATAACTCAATTAACACATTTCTATGATAGTTTTCTTCTGCCTATTCAAATCTGTCATTAAGTCCTTCTAAAATTTTTTTAATTTCAGTTATTATAAATTTCACTTCCAGAAATTCTATGTGGTTCATTTTTATAATTTCTATGTCTCTATGGTTACTATTGGTTGCAACATCATTCTCATTGCTTTTTTTAGTTATTTGTCCATGTTCTCTAGTTTTTAGCATATGGAAGCTTATTAATAGTATATTTAGACTTCTGGGAAAATGGAAGACTAAAAAGATGTGGAGTTCTCTTCTGTCTCAGAAAAATAGCTAAAGAAAAATCTTGTAGGGCTTAGGACACCAGGCAAAAACTGGACACTGCCCAGAGGAGAGAGGGACAAATGAAAACAATTGCAAAGACAAAACTATAAGTTAAAGCAGTAGCTTCTAGTACCAGCACCCTCCGTCACTCTAAGGACACTTTAGAATTCTAGGGCCTCTGGGACAGGGATCTACCACCCAGGAAAGGGGAGAAAAAGAGGGCAGCTTAAGGCTGACCCACGTATTTTATCTGCTGTGTCCAAGGAGCCTTTCCAGGTCAAGTGGGGCCTGCCAATGACTATCCTGGAGCCAGCAAGAGGCTAAAGATATACAACCCTGTCAGTCTCCCTCTGTACTAACCAGGACTGATAGTTGAGAATGAAGAGGGGAGTGGAATTATTTCCTACAGGGAAAAGGGAGGGGGCTGCCATCAATGACTGAAGAACTGTCTCTGAGAAACTTTTAATTACAAGGCTCATAGCCTCCAGGCAGGAACAGGCATTGTACTGAGAGGATTACTGAAAAGTGCCATCTGCTTATGGTCCAAAAAAGTGCATGTGAGGAGATTAAAAGTAAATGAATAAGGCAGGCTTTTCCTGGCCTTTCCAATTTCCCTCCCCAGAGCACTAATAAGCAGATCTGCAACCCATTCTTAGGTCCAGGGCCCATATGTGAGCAATTAGCAGGGACAACTCTAAAGACCCAGTCAGGTTGAACCAAGAATCAAAGAACACAGTAACACACAGTTTTAGCCACTAAAACCCTATGAAAGAGAAATTGAGCAACTTATAAATGCACCACTCTAATCAGCTGCCTACATATCAGCAAAAAAGTCTCAAGCCTTGCTAAGAAAATGGAAGAAATATTTCCAAGCAAAGGAACATATCAAAGCCCTAGAAGAGATGCAGGATTTGAGACAACTAAGCTATGAGATGCATACAATTTTCCAAAATCAGAATAATGAGTTTAGAGTCAAGATGTCTTAAGAGATAAAGGATATCAGGAAGACACTGAGCAAGCACAAAGAAAAATTAGAAAACTAAAGACAAAAAGGACCTCAAGAATACACTGAGTGAGCACAAAGAATTTGAAAACATGAATAAAAAATTAATAGAGATCAAGGGAATGAAACACATGAAAGGTGAGATCAATAACCCCTGAGAGGCATAATAGCAGACTCAAAATGACAGAAAAAAGAATAAGTGACACTGAAGACAGAATAGCTGAAATTGAAGAGAAAAAAGAACAGGAAAAATAGAGTAGGGGCTCAGGGAATTAAATGACATCATGAAACATAATATACATGTCTTGGGAGTTCCAGAAGATCAGAAAAGGGAAAAGGGGCAGAGAGAATATTTGAGGAAATAATAACTGGAAGTTTCCCCACAAAAGAAATAAACTTACATGTCCAAAAATCAGGGCACACCCCTATCAGAAAAACACATGAATAGACCTACTTGAAGACATACAGTATTTAGGTTGTCAAACATAAAAGATAAGGAGAACCAAACCATCATGTACAAGGGGCTCCCAGTAAGACTTAGAGCAGATACCTCATTAGAAACCATGGAGGTGAGAAGATAGTGGTATGATAAAATTAGGACAATGAAAGAGAAAAACTGCCAACTGAGATAATTTTTCCAGTAAAATTAACCTCAACTATGGAGGTGAGTAGAAAATATTCACAAACAAACAGAAACTAAGAGAGTTCATAAAAAAGGAGTCAACTTTGCAGGAGATATTAAACGGAGCCTTAGGGCCTGTAAGAAAAAGTCAGCAAACAGAGGGTTGGGGGAAATACAGATGAAAAAATAGCAGAAAAGATAGGGGGAAAAAAAAAAAAAACAGAAGAAAATTAGATATGACATGAAAACTAAAGAATAAAAGTGTGGATGATCCAGACCAATAAAATGGATAAAAAATTATGAGCCACCCATTTGCTGCTTACAAGAGACTCACCTTAGACCCAGGGAAACAAAACAGCTGAAAATGAAAGTTGGGAAAAAGATACTCCATGCAAATACAAACCAAAAAGAGCAGGGGTAGCTATATTAATTTCAGGCAAAACAAACTTTAAATGCAAAAAATGTTATAAGAGATAAAGAAGGCCATTTTACATTAATAAAAAGGATAAAACTCCAGGAAGAAAAAACAGTTATAAATGTCTATATACCTAAACATGATGCCCCAAAATGCATGAGAAAAAGATCTGGAAAAACTGAAGGAAGACAAAGATATCTCTACATAATAGTTGGATACTTCAAAATACCACTCATATCATTAGATAGGACAACATGATAAAAGATCAACAAGGAAACACAGAACTTAATAAGGAAAACTACCTACACTTTACAGACATACACAGAATAATACACCCAAAGTCAGCAGATTATACATTCTTCTCAAGTACCCATACATTCTTTTTCCAGGAAAAATCACATGTTAGGTCAAAATGCAGCTCTCAATAAATTTAAAAATGATCCAGATTATATAAAGCATTTTCTCAGGTTATAGTGGAATAAAACTGGAAATTAATAGGAAAGAGGTAAATTTGCAAATGTGTGGAGACTAAACAACACATTCCTACATAGTCAGTGGGTTAAAGAAGACATTGAAATGAAATCAGTAAATATATTGAAATATATGAAAACAAGAATTGAACTTGTCAAAACTTATGGTATGCAGTGAAGGCAGTCTTGAGAGTTTTAATGTATGCTCTATAAGCCTATATTAAAAAGGAAGAAAGAGCTAAATTAAATACTAACTGCACAACTGAAGAAACTAGGAAAAGAACAATAAATCATTTCCAAAGCAAACAGAAGGAAAGACAAAATAAAGATCAGAGCAAAAACAAATGAAATTGAGAACAATAACAACAGAAAATAGAGAAAATCAACAAGACCAAAAGCTGGCTCTTTGAAAGGTCAATAAAGTTAACAAGTTCCTATTTAGACTAATGAAAAAAGAAAGAGAGAAAATGCAAATAAATACAATCAGAAACAAAAGAAGGGAAGATATGACTGACTCTATAGAAATAAAAAGGATTATAAAAGGATATTGTGAGATCTGTGTGATAGTCAAACTAGATGAAATGGAAAAATTCCTACAATCATACAAACAATCTACATTGTCACCACAAGAAATTCAATAACTTAACCAGGCAATCACATTTAGATGTTGAATTCATCATCTAAAATCCTCCATTGAAGTAAAAGTTCAAGACTAGATGGCTTCACAGGTGAATTCTACCAAGAATTTTGATAAGAATTAACACCAATCCTTTTGAATTGTTCCAAAAAAAATTGAGGAGAAGGGAAAATTACACAATCCATTTTATGAAGCCAACATCACCACACTATCAAAGTCAGATAAAGACACTACAAGAAAGGAAAACCACAGACTAATCTCTAATGAACAGGGATGCAAAAAATTCTCAACAAATTTCTTGCAAATAGAATCCAGCAGCATATCAAGAAGCTTATATAACCAAGTGGGATTTATTTCTGGTATGAAAGGGTGACTCGACATAAGAAAATCAATGAATGTAATACAAAAACATCAACATATTGAAGGGGAAAACAAACAACACATGATCATCTCAATTGATGCAGAAAAGGCATTCCACAAACTCCAGCAGATTTTCTTGATAAAAACACTTCACAAGATAGGAATAGAAGGAAAGTCACTCAACATGATGAAAGGCACATATGAAAAACCCAAAGCCAACATCAAACTCAATGGTGAAAGTTTGGAAGTTTTCCCTCTAAGATTGGGAACAAGACAAGGATGCCCTCTGTCACCACTGATATTCAACATTGTAATAGAATTTCTATGTAGAGAATTAGACAAGAGAAAAACATTCATCCAAATAGGAACAGAGGAAGTAAAACTCTCACTATTTGTGGATGATATTAGCCTATACTTAGAAAATTCTCAAATGTTTACAAAAAGTTACTTGCATTCACCACAGTGGCAGGATACAAGAAAACAAGGAAAAATATGTAATGTTTCTGTATGAGTATTGAGCACTCTAAGGTGGAAATCAGGGAAAATTCCAATTTTAATAGCAACAAAAAGACTCAAATACCTAGAATCAATTTAACCAAAAAGTACAGGTCCTATTTGCAGAAAACTACAAAACAGTGATAAAGGAAATAGATATTCTGTGTTCATGGAAGAGAAAACTAAATATTGTGAAGATGTGAAACTTACCAACTCAATGCAATACCAATCAAAACAGCTGGGAAGCAGATGTGGCTCAAGTGATAGAGCACCTATTTACCATATGGAGGGCCCAGGGTTCGATCTCCAGGGCCTCCTGACCCAATAGGGGGGCTGCCCCACACTCAGTGCTACCACATGCAAGGAGTGCTGCTCCATGCAAGGGCACCCCCTCAGAGGAGTGCCCCATGCACAAGGAGTGCACCCTGTAAGAAGAGCCACCCCTCGTGAAAAATGCATAGCTTACCAAGGAATGGTGCCATACACATGGAGAGCTGACTCAGCAAGATGACGCAATAAAAAAGAGACACAGTTTCCCAGTACCACCAGATAATGCAAGGAGACTCAGAAGAACACATAGCAAATGCACACAGAGAGCAGACAAAGAGAAATAAATAAAATAAATCTTTACAGAAATAGAAAAGGAAATTACCAAATTCATTTGGAAGTGAAAGAGCACCTGAATAGATAAAAAGCATTCTAAAGAAGAAGAATACCACGGGAGGAATTTCACTGCCTAAACTTGAAATATATTACAAAGTCACAGCGGTCAAAAAATCATGATACTAGCATAAAAACAGAAAAATCAATCAGTGAAATAGAATTGAGGGGTCAGTAATGAACATTTACAGCCAACTGGTTTTGGCCAAGCTCCGAACTCCATGTTAATGGGACAAAATAGTCTCTTCAACAAATGGTGCTGGGGAATCTGGATATCTAAAACTAAAAGAATGAAGGAGGACCTCTATCTCACTCCCTATTCAGCAATCAAATAAAAATAGATCAAAGACCTAAATATAAAAGTCTGAACCATAACTACTACATAACTACTAGAGGAAAACTTATGAAAACATATAGACCTTGTGGTAGGTGGTGGTTTGTTGGACCTTACTTCCAAAGCCTATGCAACAAAAGAAAAAATAGATAAATGGGACTTCTTCAAAATTTAACTCTTTTGCACCTCAAAGGACTTTGTTAAGAGGATGAAAATGCAACCAATTCAATGAAATTTTTGGAAATCACATCTGATAAGGGTTCAATATCCATGATATATAAAGAGTTGCTACAACTCAAAGCTAAAAAGACAAATGAGGGGGTAGATATGGATCAAGTAGTTCAGTGACCATCTCACACATGGGAGGTCCCAGGTTTGGTTCATGGTGACTCCTAAAGAAGACAACCAGCAGAAATTGAGCAAAAAAGCAGATAATGAGAGAAAAAAAAAGAGCAGACAATGAACAGATATCAACCAAAAATGAGCAGGTACTGAGGAAAAAAACAATGAGCAGACAATGGCCAAAAGAATGAGCAAACATTGAGCAGATGAGTAAAAACACAAAGCAAGCAGGGAGCAGATGTGGCTCAAGAACCTGGGTGCCCATCTCCCATATGGTAGGCCCTGGGTTCTGTTTCCAGTGCTTCCTAAAAAGAAAAAAACAAAAAAACAACCAACAAATGAGCTAAAAAAAAAAAATGAGCGGACAACAAGCACAAACAACAAGCAAAAGCAATGAGCAGAAATTGGCACCATCTGGGGGGTGGGGAATAAATAATTGGTGGAATTGCTAATCGTGAAATTAAAAGAAAAAGGACAAATGACCCATTTGAAAATGGGGAAAAGATATCTGTAGATATTTGTCTAAAAAGGAAATACAAATGGCTCAAAAACACATGAAAAATGCAAATCAGAACTACTATGAGATATCATTTCATACCTATCAGAATGGCCACTACTAAAAAGACAGAGAACTACAAGTGTTGGAGAAACTGTGGAGAGATAGCAAAACTTATTCATTGCTGGTGGGAATGGAGAATGGTACAGTCACTGGGGAGGACTGGTTGGCAATTCATAAAGAAGTTGAATATAAATTTGTCAAGTGACCCTGCAATACCATTACTAGGAATATACCCAGAGGAACTGAGAGCAGTGACAGGAATAGACAACTGAACACTGATGTTCATAGTGGCATTACTCAAGATTGCCAAAAATTGGAACAACTCAAGTGTCCATCAGCTGATGAATGGATAAACAAAACTGTGGGGTATATATGTGATGGAATATTGTGCAGCAGTTAGGACAAATTTGTAAAGCACATGACAACTTGGATGAACCTGGAGGACATTTTGTTGAGTGAAGCAAGCCAAACATAAAAGGACAAATACTATATGATTACTCTACTTATGAACTAAATATATTGTGTAATCTCATGGAGCGAATAACTTGAATATGGCTTACCAGAAAATAGAATGAGTTTAGAGAATGGAAAGCAGAATATGTTAAACTGGAAATGAATAGAAATGGTGAAAGCCCAACACAATATTCATGATTAGCAGTACCATTATGAGGTAATGAAAGTAGATTAAAAGGAAAGTTAAGGTCATGTATATTACTAAAAGGAAAGCTCAAAATATTAACATGGCACTGTATTGTATGTGAAATATGAATATGGTAAATGGGTAAAACTGTATATATAAGACCATTTTTCTTTGAAGCTGAACAAATATATGTTTATACTATAAAATATTAATATCAGATAAAAAATCACAATATTCTAAGAGAAAGAAACTAGACCTAAAGTACACATGATTCATTTATATAAAATGTGAATGTTTAAGTCAACTTATAAAGATGAAATTAGATTAGTAGTTATGTAATGCTGGGGAAGGAATGCTAAGGAGTGTCAAATTTTTCTTTTGGGATCAATGAAATTGTTCTAACATTTTCTGTGGTGATGAATGCACAACATAGTGATTATACTAAAAGTCAATGATTATACCCTTGGTATAAATCATATGATATGTGACTATATCTCTATAAAACTGCTTAATAAATGAATAAGTTATGCATGACTAGACAGAAATAGCAGCTATATACAGCAGGGGAATTATAATAAGATTGAAAAATAAAGAATTTACTTGTGGTTTTTATTATTATTGAAATAATGCAAAATACTAGGAGAGAACCCAATGCATACAGCTCTTCCTGATCTGTGAGCCTCATGTAAGCTGGAAGTGAAGGTAAACAAAGTCCTTGTCATTTATTTGACCCCAGCAAGCCAGCACCACTACCAGGAATACAGGTCACAATCCCCACAACTGCCTCAAGGTTGGGGGATATGTAAGGTGGATAAACAAAAATCCCACAAAATTTTCTTACAGAAACTTAGCAGCCTCTTTTCATTAAGCACTTATTGCCCTGAATGTTATAAGCTTTAATTGTGCTCCAGGGTTCTGTCAAAGATGATTATTTCAGTTTTCTCCACTTTAACGGTTGCTTTAGAGGAGGCACTGATTCTTGGAGCTTCTCTATTTTGGTATGTTTACTCTGACCTCAAACTTATTTGTACCTTCAATGAGCACTTAAAAGCAATACTAGTTTTTCCCCAGGTCATTCTAATAAGGGATAGAGGCTTCCTAACTTGCTCGTAGGGTTAGATGAACTTAAAACAATTTTCTGCTCATCAACAATTAATTCAATAAAAAGACATTAAAATCTCTTTTAAAAAGTATCCCTTTTAATTCAAAACTACTAGTACCCAGATGTGCATAGTTGGGTAGATATTGATATGCTAATGCCAGTGGATACTGCAAAATTCTTAATCTTACACTTTTTAAAACCTTCCTAGAAATGACAACATAGAAATTTCTGAGTCATCTCCTTTCAGCACAAAACAGAAGTATTAACAGGGTTTTTGCTGTGTAAAACCAGATTTCTGCTACCCAAACAGAAAATGGTCCCTAACTCTTTCCTGCTATTTCAATTGTGCAATAATTAACCACTTTGTAAAATCTGAGAAACCATATATTTGCAACATATATGTTTTTGGACTTGCAACCATGCAATGAAGGTCACACCAAATAGAAAAAGTACAGAACCCATTAAGTTCATTATACATATTTATTTAACAGAATTGAGTAGATAAAAACAATTCATGTTAGTGAAAAAGTTCTAAAAAAAGTCTTTGAAAAGCTAAACAAGACTGCTTCTTATCAAGTTGAATCCTTATGAAAAATGGCTGTAAAAATAAAGCAGTGCTTTTGGCAATACATCCTTTTTTCAGTTATTTTCATATTCAGTCTGAAAGAGGTAGATATTTCTGCAACTCTTGAGAACTGAATTATGATAAACAGGTATAATAAGACAATTGCATAAAAACTATTGGTCTCAAGATCAAGAAATGTATTTCTACAGGTCATAAGATAAAACAGGCTATTGTCTAAGATCCAAATTTTTTCTATTCCTTGGAGTCAAGCATTGTTCTTATAGCTATTACAGTTTCAAAGTATTCCATGACAATCTAAGAATCACAATTTAAATGAATTCAACACTTAAACTCTTCCTAGGGCAGCTAAAATTTCTGAAACAGGAGTTGAAAAACTTAAAAGGACCAGCTAGTAAATATTTTAGACTTGTTCAATTCTAGTTACAGTGTCAAAGCAGCCACTGACAATATGTAAATAAGTCATAAGTCGCTTCCTTGGTTGTTTCAAAAAATCACTAATGCAGGAAGACGTCAATGTGGGAGGAGTGGGCAGTGCAGAGTGGAGTATATGGGAACCTCATTTTTATTGTAACATTTTTTGTGATTTATGTATCTTTAAAAAAACCTAATAAACTATTAAAAAAAAAAAAGAAACGAAAGCTCCTTATAAAGACAGGACAGCTGGCAGCTGGCCCAGGCTGTAGTTGCCAGCCCCTGGTCTAGAATACAGTAAATACTGGGGTGCCACAGAGCCACAATATAGGTCTGGTGAGGTCACTGCTCTTTAGAAGGAAGATGTTCACTACAGATCCAATTCACATGGAAAAGGGGAAAAGTTCCAGAAGGAAAGCAAAACTTTTCCAAACAGAAACTGTATCTTTTTTTTGTTAATATATTTTTTATTTGTCTTTAAAATATACATAGATCACACAAAACTTATCTTTTCAATACCTTGTAATATACTATATGGTATCACCTATCAACAAGTACATCAGCAACAACAGGTTAAGTACTATTAATCACAGTGCTTTCAGCCCAAGATTTATTTTCCACACAGAAAAAGTACCACAAAGAAGTGTGGTAGGCTACAAACAGTTCTTGCAAAATATAATTGTAATTTTAAGGTAGAGTATGCTTTCAATATGGCCTTCATTTCTACTCAAGAAAGTAGTACAATATATTTCATTTAGTAGCTTAATTCAACAAAATCCAGTATCCTTTCTGGATATAAACACTTTGAAAGATAGAATAGAAGGAGAATTCCTCACTAAAGGGAAACAGCCAATAGCGTATTCACTGTGGAAAGGTTGAAAGCTTTTCCTCTAAGAATGTGAACAAGACATGGATCCCCACAGTCAATAATATTTGTTATTCAACATTGTGTTAGATGTTCTAGCAGGAGCAATTAGACAAGGAAAAAAGAGGCGCATCCAAATAGTAAAAGAGGAAGTAAAACTCTCCTTTTGGAAGATGACATGATCCTGTATTTAGAAAATTCTGAAATGTCTATGACAAAGCTGGTTAAGCTAATAAATGATTTTGACCAAGTGACAGGATACACGGTCAACACACAAATATCAGTAATATTTCTCCTACACTAATATTGAACAATCTGAGGAAGAAATCATGAGAAAAATTCCATTTACAATAGCAACAAAATACTCAGATACCTAGGAATCAATTTAACCAAAGAAATATATGACCTGTATGCAGAAAACTAGAAAACAATGATGAAAGAAATCACTGAATACATAAACAAATGGAAAGAACTTCTGGATTGGAATACAAAATACAACAAAGATGTCAAGTCTACCAAAACTGTTTTATTGAGTCAATGCAATACCAATTAAAATTCAAACCGCCTACTTTACAGAAATAGAAGTGGTAATTACCAAATTCATTTGGAAGGGAAAGTGCACACAAAAAGCCAAAAACATTCTATAAAAGAAGAGTGACTGGAAGGAATTTCACTGCCTAACCTTCAAAAATATTACAAAGCTACAGTGGTCAAAACAGCATAGTACTGGCATAAAGACAAACACATCAATCCATGGAATAAAACTGAGAATTCAGAAACAAACCCTCACCTCTATTACCAACTGGCTTTTTGGCAAACTAACAAGTCCATGTTGATGGGACAAAAGACTTTCTTCAACAAATGGTACTGGGAAAACTGGGTATCTATAAACAAAAGAATGAAAGAGGACTCTATCATATTTCCTATACAAGAATCATTTCAAAATGGATCAAAGACCTAAATACAAAAGCCAGGACCATAAAACTACTAGAAGCAAATGTAGTGAAATATCTTAAAGACCTTGCAGTGGTGGTTTCTTACACCCAAGGCACATAAAACAAAAGACAGATTAATAAGACCTCCTCAAAATTAAACACATCTGCACCACATAGGACTTTGTCAAAGGGGTGAAAAGGGATCTAATGTAATGGGAGAAAATATTGGGAAATCACATACCCAATAAGCATTTAATATCCAGGATATATGTTACATCTCAGCAATAAATTTAAAAATTGGCAAACGTTTCAAGTAGACATATGTCCAAAGAAGAAATACAAACGACAAAAAAAAAAAAAACATTGCTAATGATTAGGGAAATGCAAATCAAAATTACAATGAGGTATCATTTCATACTTATCAGAATGGCCACTATCAAAAAGACAGAGAACTACACATTGGTGAGGATGTGGAGAGATAGGAACACTTACCACTGTTGATGGGTATGCAGAATGGTACAGCCACTGTGGAGGGCTGTTTGGCAGTTCCTAAACAAGTTGAACATAAAATTGCCACAAGACCCTGCAATCCCACTACTGGGTATAAACACAGAAGAACTGAGAGCAGTGGCATGAACAGACATCAGCACACCTATGTTCACAGCAGCTTTAATCACAATTGCCAAAAGTTGGAAACAACTCAGATGTCCATCAACTGATGAATGGAAAACAAACTGTGGTATATTAACAGGATGGAATATTGTGCAGGGATAAGAAGAAATGAAGTTGTAAAGGATATGACATAGTTGAACTTGGAAGACATTATGTTGAGTGAAACAAGCCAGACACAAAAGAACAAATCCTGTATGATTGTGCTACTATGAACTAAATACATTTTGTAACATATTGCATGATTTCAGTTATACAAAATGTAAATATAAATCCAATTATAAAGATAGAATTAGATTAGCAGTTATGTAAGGCTGGGGAAGGCATGCTAAGTGGTGTATAGTTTTTCTTTTTGGAGTAATGAAATAGTTCTAAAATGTTTTTTGATGTTAACGGCACAACAGTGTGATCACACTAAAAGTCATTGAATATATATTCTAGATAGATCACATGGTATGTGAATATATCTCAGTTAATATGTTTAATAATAAATAAATAATTGTGCAACAATAACCAGAAATAGCTTCTCTGTACAGCACGCAAAACATAGAGATTGAGAGATGAACAGGATTCTTGTTTGTTTTCCTGCTTTTTGTTTTTCTGCTTTTTGTTTTTATTATTATTATTATATTGAAAATGCTGTAACAATGATTGAAATGATGAATGCACAACTATGTGATTATACAAATACCATTGATTTGGATGGTATTTGGTATACTTTCGATGAACTGTAAGATTTATTAAAATTGATTAAAAAAAAAACAAATTATGCTAAGTGAAAGACCCAGACATAAAGTACTACATATTGTATAATTCCATTTATATTAAATGCAAATATATATCAATTCATAAAGATAAAAGGAGATTAGTGGTTATGTAGGCTGGGGCAAGATAAGGACTGTGGATTTTTCTTTTTGGAGTAAGGAATTTGATCTAAAATTTTTGGCTGTGCTTAATGCACTGCATTGTGATTATAGTAAATTGATTGTACACTTTGCATAGATTGTATGGTATATGAACATAACACAATAAAACTGTTTGAAAATAAAAAATAAAGTATCTGACTTGCTTGAAACCTTATATATCATCCTAAAAAAACATTTCTTAAATTTAGTCCATTTCTTTGGATGCAAACACATTTTAAGTAGGACCTTTGATGAAATTACTTCAGTTAAAGTGAGTTTCACCGCAAGCAGAATGGGTCTTAATCCTATTACTGGAGTCCTTTAGAAGGAAATGAAATTTAGACAGAGAGAGAGAAAGTCAGAGAAGCTGGAAAGAGAAATCAACAAAAGAAGGAAGAGACCAGTGGATATCATGTGGTTTGCCATGTACAGAGGAGCCAAGGTTCACTGGCAGTTAGCCCCAGAATACAGCTCTGATGTCTGATTTGAACATTTTTTAGCCTCAAAATTTTAAATGAGTAATTTCCCATTGTTTAAGGCAATCTATTTCATGGTATTTGCTGGAGCAGCCTAGGAAACTGAAATGGTATACAACTTGGAAAATAACTCTTACTACGTGTATGGCCACAGTAACCTCTCTGTTTTTCATTTGTAATCTGGGATAAGCAGTAATAACTTCCAAAATTTCAAGATTATATATAATGAAAATAAATTGTTGGTGCATGGCAAATCTGTTTTTTTTTTTTTTTTGACAAGAACAGATTATAAAATGCAAGTTGTATTGATTCCTGTAACACATTACTACAAACCTAGTAGATTCAAACAATACAAATTTATTATAATCGGGAAACGGACTTTGGCCCAGTGGTTAGGGCATCCGTCTACCACATGGAAGGCCCGCGGTTCAAGCCCCGGGCCTCCTTGACCCACGTGGAGCTGGCCCACGCGCAGTGCTGATGCGCGCAAGGAGTGCCCTGACACACAGGGGTGTCCCCCGCGTAGGGGAGCCCCACGCGCAAGGAGTGCACCCATAAGGAGAGCCGCCCAGCGCGAAGGAGGGAGCAGCCTGCCGAGGAATGGTGCTGCCCACACTTCCCCTGCCGCTGACGACAACAGAAGCGGACAAAGAACAAGACGCAGCAAATAGACACAGAAAACAGATAACCGGGGGAGGGGAGGGGAATTAAAATAAATAAAAATAAATCTTTAAAAAAAAAATAATTCTAGAGTTCAGATGCCTGCAATGGGTTATGATGTTGCATTCCTTCTGAAGGATTTAAGGGAGTATGTTTTCTTGGCTTTATTAATTTCTAGAGGCTGCCCATATTCCTTCTTCACTTTTCAAAACCATTTAACTCCTCTCTCTTTCTGACTGCTTCCACCATCACCTCTCCTCTAACTCTGATCTTTCTGAGTATAAGCATCCTTGTGCTTACAATCGCCACATCCAGGACAATCTCAAAATCCATCGTAATCACATCTGCAAAGATTCATTAGAAAAAACAAACAAACGAAAAAACAGATTCATAGGTTCCCAAGACAGGGCAAGATATTTGGGAGAACCATTATTCTATCTATCACACACAAATTATTTAGGCTAAAAGAGATACCATTCAGTGGCCCAGACTTCATTTAAGAAACTCTTAAAGAAAACTTGTATGCACCTTAACTCACTACACCTTGCCGACAAATAATTCTACTCCTTAAATAGTCTAATAATAAATAAGGAGACAACATTGGCCAACTGGTAAGACTTTTCCATGAAATAATAAATTTAAGACAGTTGTAAATGCCAAGTTAAGTTCAATTAACAAATGGATTTCATCATTAAAATATACCTCAAGGTTTAAAGGATTGTAAGAACCACCTGGCATTTTTTCTCTTCTGAGTATGCTTCCTCTAGAATAGGTTTAAACTGAGTGAATACTCAGTACTACTCTCTACTGGAAAAACTTTAAACAGTTGATATTCAATGCTGTAGAATACTACACTAAGTTTTTGTAGAACTTTACACCTTTTAAAAACTGTCAGTTATCTTGTAGTGACTGAAAACCACAGAAGGACTAAAGGAAAAGGAATCTGCAGTGAAGGAGGCAAAGGGGTTTATTTTTGGATATTAGGTTATAATTTATTTCTTACAACTGTCCATAAATTGTGATACATCAATTGCCCTACCATCTATATAAGCATATACAAAATATAGGCAAACTTCATTGATTAGATGCTTTGTTACTTAAGTAATTTACATGCTTTTTCTCTCTTTTTTTAATGTTACATTCAAATATATGAGGGTCCCATATATCCCCCACCCCCCTTTGATGCTTTATTTGGATACCACCTTCAAAGTTAAGATTATACTAAAAGGAATAAAATCACCAAAAAGCTAGAGCAAGGAATTCCATGATCTGTTCTATCCATAAGAAGAATGATTTACTGGGAAAAAAAAACCTGTCAAAATCAGAACTCAAACAGAAGTTTGAGACTTAAATCAACAATCACAATAACATTACTAAAAATAGACAAAAGCTGGGAGTAACCAAGGTGTCCATCAACAAGATAAATGGATGAACAAAATGTGATATATAAACACAGTTAACTATAATCCAGGCATAAAAAGAAATTAAGCTCTGATTCATGGAACAATATGGATGAATGAAATAATCCAAACATAAAAGAACAAGTCTTTATGATTTTACTTACATGAAATACTTACAATAAGCAAATAAATAGGGATAGAATAAGTTTTTTTGGTCTAATTTAAATGAAATACTTAGAATAGGCAAATGAATAGGGATAGCAAATTATAGGTTACCAGGGTTAGGGAGTGAGGAGAGTAGAGAGTTATTGCTTAATGGAGTACAGAGTTTTACAAAGGTGATGAAAACCTTCAGAAAGACAATGTTGGTGATGGTAGTCAATATTGGGAGTGAAATTAATATCACAGAATTGTACATGTGAAAGTAGTTAAAATGCAAAAATGAAGTGTATATATGACAGTAAAATAAAATTTTAAAATATGAAAATTACTTCTATCATCAAAAGACAGAGATTATAAGAAGTATCAGGAGTCAGGGTGGTGATGGAGAGAACTTAGGCAATTAGGAGTTAATACTGATGGGGTTCTGTCTGAGATACGACTGAGTTTTCGTAATGTATACTGGGGATGGTAGCACATTGTGGAGGTATCTAATGCCATTGAACCGTATAGTTAAAAATGGTTAAAATGGGAAATTTTGTGTTGTATATGTAAGTATAATAAAAATTATTTAATAAATGAAAAAATTTTTTAAAAAATTAAAAAAGGAAAATGTCCACATAATGTTGGATTCCACATATATAACATTTTAAATAAAGCAAAATTATAGGGACAGAGAACTGTGAGTGGCTGCAAAGTGTAAACACATAAGGGTAGGTGATAACTGGCTACCAAGTCAGAGTAGGAGGGAAATTTTGTAGGTGATTATTTTCATTGTGATGATGAAAAAAACAGGACTTTATGTGTCTATCATAATTCAAACTGAACATCAAGAACAGTGACTATTTCCTGTATTCAAATTTAAAAAGAAATAAATAAGGAAGTAAATAAACTTGAAAGCTGTCAAACTAAAAATATTTAAAAGTCTTGAGTCTAATAAAAATTTTACAGCTCCTTTAGATTACTAACTCCCTAGTACATAACAAACAATAAAGCTGATATATTTCAGAAACAAAGAGTCATGGATTTTAAATTACATGCTAACCATCCTCACTGCCAGTCTGGAGGCAATTATAGGAACAGCAGCCTGCGCGCCTGGCAAAATCCATGTTTCTGGTGTAACATATCTGAGTGTGTGATATGGATGTTCTTAGACATTTGAGGGGAGAGAGAGGGAAGAATAGGTGTAACATGGGCATTTTTGACAAATTGGAATTGTCCTTCATGACATTACAATGATGGAAATAGGCCATTATACATTTGGTCAAAAAAGATAAAATTAGGCTGTGCAAAGGGCAAATCATAATGCAAACAATAAACCATGGTTAGTGGCAATGCTTCAGTATGTGTTCATCAATTGTAACAAATGTAGCACACTAATGAAAGATGTTTCTAATGGAAGCAAGTGTGAACTGGTGATGAGGTAGGGAATCCTCTAAGGTTTCAATGTAACATTTAGGTAATCTAAAGATTTTAAAAATAAAAAAACAATAAAATAATTTAAAAAAAATTTAAATATTGAATTACCATCCTGGGGTGTCCTACCACTTTCCCTGATAGAATGACAAGAATCCCTAGAGTACATGGACAGTTCCCAGCAAAGGAGGACAGAGCAATATGCCAGGCCCCTGATATTGAGACATGTGCTTATGAATCCTTGTACTTGAAATTGAAACTTGCCTAATATTATAGATTGCTTAAGAGCTACCTCATGAAAGCCTCTCTAAGCCAAATTCAGCACATAAACTCACTACCTTTCCCTCCAGCATGGGACATGACTCTCAGGGATAAGCCCCCATGGCACCAAGGGATTATTACCAAGGGCCAACTAGCTTAATGCATTTGGAAAAAGACTTTGACCAAAAAGGGGAAATACTAAATACAAATGAGTTTTTATGATGAAGAGATTTCAAAGTGAGTCCAGGGATCATTAGGTTATAATATATAGGTTACACTTGTGCGGGCCTTAGGAAGATCTCACTGACTGCCACATTAAACAGTGCCTAAAGCTGGGGACTCCTTAGGGAGACATATGGGAATCCCCTATATTTTTTATGTAACATTTATGTAACCTAAAGCTTCTTTAAAAAGAAAAAAAAAACCATGGATGTTCTTTTTTAAATAATTGTGGTGGGTCTTGACCAGTCAGGCAATTAAGGAAATGGCTTATAGGAATGCCTTGTTTTGCATCCCTCATAACTTTCTCAGAGCTAGAGTAGTGTCCCAGACAATTTCTGTCAAAAAAGTAGCTGCTGATGTTTTGACAAGGAATAACAGACAGTCTGAAAAGCATGAAAAGAAGAGGCCAGTAAAGGAGATTGACAGGAAAATAAAAAGTAAAAACCCACAAACATAGGGAATCTAGAAGGCCACGTGCATGCCCAGTGCATCAGGTAAGCTCAGAAAAGACATTAGAAGATCTTAAACTTTCACTTTTGACTGATCTTCAAACTATGCATAATAGGCTGGAAGTGAAGACTATGACAACATTGTAAATGGCTTATTAAATATTGAAGAAGTGCTTCCAAATAAAGAGAAAATCTGCAAAGATAAACAGTATTACCTTGTCTGTTATGTCCAGCCACTTAAGAAAATCTCTTAAATTACTAGATGGCCAATAGTCTAAGGGAACAAAGACTTTAGGGATCACACACAACAAAGGATACAATCTTTATAAAAACAGTATGGGCAGGTCACTAAACAGAAGCAGTTACACCAGGATAAACAGAGATAACAATCACTGGAAAATTTCCAGTTATGACCAAGTATTCACAAATGCTCATTTCTTACTCTCTGTTTTTGTCTTGATCCAACTGTAAACAGGCTTCTGTTTTCCTATGGGTCCTTGAATTTTGGATTGTCCACAGGCCTTATTAGGCATTGAAATACACAACTTGCCTCTTTAAACAGCTCATCCAGAGTATCAGCTCACCACAGCAAGAGATTTCTTGTCAGACCAGGCCTTGATGTGGTGTCTTCATTCACCCTTACCTGCTGAAGTTCCCCTTAAAAATTTCTACTAGCACTGCTTAACCCTATCCTATCTAAAAAGACAATTTTGTTTGAATTTGAGACACTTACAGATTTTTGAAATTAGAGTGATCTTCCTATAACAATGGCTTATTTAAATAAAGTTCCTCGTTATCTAAGTCCAAATTTCATTTTATTTTATAGTGACATCAAAATATCCAAAACATTATAAGTCTTGCAAATAAATACGAAAATACGGCCAATTTACAGGAAAGAAAGCAAATAACATATACTGACCCTATGGACCACAGACATTGGACTAAATAATAAAGACTTTAAATCAACTGTTTTAAATATAATCAAAAAAGTATTTTAAAAATCATATATTAAGAACTAAAGAAAACCAAAAGAATAATTTCTCAGAAAGAAAATGTTAACTAAAAGAAAGAATATGTACAAAGGAACACAAGAGCCTTTTCTGGGGCAGAGAAGTACAGTAGCTGAAATGTATAAAGGACCAGTTAAACTCGACAGATTTGAATAACCCTTGAAGAAACTTTAAGATTGGTCAATTGAAATTATCCTGTCTGGATAAATAAAAATATCCTGTCTATATAAATAAAGAAGAAAAACAAGCTGAGCCAAAGACCCCATTGAAGCAGCATCAAGCATACCAACAAACTCATGATGGTAGCCAGAGAGAAAAGGAAAAAAGAGAACAGAATGAATATTTGAAGAACTAATGGGTGCAAATTGTCTAAATTAGGTGAAACACACAAGTCTACACATCCAAAGATAAAAAACTCCAATGAGTATAAATTCAAAGAGATCCACACCCAGACCCATAATAATCAAACTGTCAAAAGCCAAAAAGAGAGAATCTTAAAAGCAAAAGAAGTGATTATGAGGAAGATTAGTATAGGAAACGAGGGATGTCAGCTGGTCAGAATAAACAATCACAGCTAAGACCCCACCAAAAACATGGCCACGAGACCCTGCCAAGATCCTGTCTCCAGGACTCAGCCAGAAAAACTCCTAAAGGAAGGCAGCTGTTCAAAAAACAAAGCCCTAACCATGAAAGCTGAAAAGCCCACCAACAATTTGGTCACAAGGACCCTTTTGAAACTCCTGGGCTCAAAAGAAGCCTTGGCTAATTTCCAACAGAAAGGCCTCCCTATTGGTACCCTGAATGATAACAGGTACAATCTCAATGGTCCATAGTATAAACAATAGGAATGAAGAAAGACAACCAACTAGAACAGCAAATAAGTAGGTACCTCCCCAACACAGGATGGGGGAGGAGGAAAGAATGGCTTTAATAAAGCTACCCAGGATTCCCAGGTGCATCTCTCTGCCTGGAGGACAGCTGCATCCACATATCAAATATGTATTCTTGCTTTTTCTTGTTTCTCAATAAATTCTTTACATGCTTGCTGACTCTGTGGCATGTCCTTAAATTCCTTTATGTGATGTAGCCAAGAACCTACAGTTGCTAGCAATGATACTTCATGCACAAGACTTCCTCAAGAAACTTATGATAGATTTCTTATCAGCAATCCTGGAGGCCAGAAGATAATGGAATGATTAATTTAAAGTGCCAAAAAAAAAAAATGAGTGTAAACCAATTTCATATCCTCAGAATCATCCTTCATTACTGAAGAAAAAATTGAGGCATTCCAGATAAAATATGAGGGAGTTTAACAATAATAGACCTGCCCTACCAGATACTACAGGTAGCACTTTGAACACAAATGACATACTGTAATTCAAAGTGGTTCTAGCAAAGGAACTACATAAGTAAATATTAAATACAAAACCTAAATCGTAACTTTTAAGTAAAAAACTCACAAGGACATTATATATTTAAAAAGTCGGTTTGTCAAGAAAAGATGTCAATTATAAACCTAACAAACAGTCCCAAAATATATAGAGCGAATTCTGAGAGAAATGGATGCAGAAATAGTTTTGCAATGATAGTTGGAGCTATTACTCTACAATAATAGTTGGAATGGTTACTATCAATAACAGAGAACAATTAGGCAAAAGTTCAGTAAGGAAGAAAGAGCTAGAATAACAGTATGAACCAACCAGCGCATCTATAAAACACTCCATCCAACAATAGTATATATAATACAGACAAGTGCACATGGAACATTATCAGTTACGGGGCAATGTAACTCTCAAATTTAGAAAGTCTGAAGTAATACAAAGTATCTCGTTTTACCAGAAAGGAAAAAATGCTGAGATTAATAATACAAGGAAATCTGGAAGGTTATACTAGAAAGTGTATACATTTTAAATATCTAGCAAAATGCCCAAAAGTGAGACACAAATTTATTTTTGCTAGGTTTCTCTGAAAGTATTAAAAGTGAATAGCATTTGTATTTAAAAGAAAGCTATAGGTGCTGCAGGGATGGATGCATGTTGTGTGTCCCACCGTGGCCCACTGGGTGGACTGGGGGAGAGTATGGAATACAATGTGGGCCACTGTCCATGTGATGCAGTGGTGCTCAAGAATATATTCACCAGGTGCAGTGGATGTGCTGTGATGATGAAAGAGGGTGTTGATACCGGAGGGGAGGGGTGGGTGGGGTAGGGGGTATATGGGTATCTCATATTTTTTTTAATGTAACATTTAAAAGAAAATAAAGAAGAAGAAAAAAGAAAGCTATAGGGAATACTTCTATAAAGAATCTCACCAAAACAGATCACAGTCTGTTTTCGATAATCTGGATTTCATGCATCCTTTCATAAATAAAACTCATGTAGGCAAGCATATGGAGAAATTAGAACTCTCATGCATTGTTGGTGGAAATATAAAATGATGCAGGCTCTGTGGACAACAGGTGATGGATGCTCAAAAAATCTACACACATTAACATATAAACTAGTAATTCCACTTCTAGGAATATAACCAAAAGAATTTTTAAAAAGAGACTCAGATACTTACATATCAATGTTTATAGCAGCACTATATACTCCAGCCAATAGGTAGAAATAAACTAAGGGTCGATCAACAAAGGAATAGACAGAATGTGCTCTATAAATACAATGGAATATTATACAGTTGTAAAAAAGGAATGAAGATCTGATGCATGTTACAATATGGATGAACCCTGAAAACATGCTGAATAAAATAAGCCAGACAAAAAGTGACAAATAGCATATGGGTAAACTCAGACAGACAAAAAATACTTTGTCCTTATCCCAGCAGCATAAATGGCAGTGTATGTCTCCAAATGGAGTGGTTTTTTATCTGTGTTCTCTGGGAAGGGCAGAGGGACACCAAGAAATCAAAAACCAAAACTGACTTCCTGCTTCAGGTGCATAATGAAATATCCAGAAACACAACATTGAATCCCAAGAGTTCTTTCCGCCCATATCTTCTTTTCCTGTTTTGCAAGTACGAAGTCTTTCTTCCAGATACAATGATGAAGAGAAAAAAAGAGGTGAGTAGTTGCACCTTAACACAAAGACCTGAAAATACCTGACTTTACAAATAGGCCCTAAAAGGAGTGGGGTGAGGGGCGTGGAGGGTATATGGGGACCTCTTATATTTTTTTGAATGTAACATTTACAAAAAAATTAAAGAGAGAGGAAAAAAGGTTATTTCTTAAAATTCTGCTTAGATGTAAACCCATCTTTGTCCGTTCTTTTGAAAAGTTCACAATTACATACAAAAGAGAGTTTTCAGATTTTTAAGATGCATTTTTAAGTAATATTAAATAGCCCTAGGTGATCAGGAAGGATGACCACTAAGTGGTCAATAAATTGAAGATTTCAGTAAGTAAAAGGAAAGAAAAAAGAAGAGGCATTTCCATCTTTGCAGGCCCTTTCACCTCAGTTGTTCACTCCTGGGTCCCAAATGTCTTCTACCTTGTAGCCCTCTTTTTGTGTAATATTTTTCAAACTCTACCACTGAATTCTAGAAGAAATGGAGTTTTCCCATTCTGAGGAAGTCTCCCTTTCTCTCGTTGTTGTTGTTGTTGGTGCTGTTGTTGTTGTTTAACTAGAGAGACACTGAAAACTCTTGAACAAAGTTGAGGCCAAGGTCCAGGCGGCACATTAAAGAGCGAAAGGAGAAGGGATGGATGGAGGAACAGAGGCCAGGAAGGACCAGGAAGAAAAGGGAAAAAATTTAAATCTTTAACATAGCTACTTCTAAGTCCTCTCCTAACAACGGAAGTGTGCTTAGGGAGGCGAAGCTCAGGTCCCGACTCCGCGCAGCTGAAAGGAAATAGCCTTGCGGGCGGGTGCGCAGAGTAGTTGTCAGAGGAGAGAAGGGCGAGCCCTTAACCGCAGGGCCTGCCTTGTGAAGCTTGGTCGTGGCGGAGTCTGGGAGAGAAGACCCCTGGCACCCAAAGCGGTGCTGGACATACGTGGCTGGCACGCGTGGCACAGCACACAGCTTACAGCCCCTTCCCAAAGGGACGTGGCAGCACGCCTGTCTTCCGTCCCTCCCCCTCCGCTCCTCATGCTCGCAAATCCAAAGGCGGCCTCTCCATCCCATCAGTCCTGAATCAGTGTCCACACACTTGCTCCTACTGTCGCCACTCACGAAGGGAAGAGGGCTGAATGCATGTACGAAGGCTAAGGGTCAACGAGGGAGTGTGAAGAGATGGCCCCCGAAACGGTAGTCCGAGCGTCCCTCCGCCCTGCAGCAGTTAGGACATCCTTCACATATACCGTGGTCCCGTCAGCTCTCAAATGCCACTGTCCTCGGTGCTTCTGCCTCTTCTCCCCACTCTCAGCCTCTCGCCTTTCAGAGCAGAGACGAGGTGACCGCGGCAGCCAAATGCGCTACCTGCTGGGATCACGGAAGCTGGCAGGGCCTCGCGCCCGCCCCCAAATTCCGGCCACCAATCGTCAGGCTCCTCACAAGACTTAACGAGGTTGACAGGGAGGGAAAGTAGTGTGACCGCGGTGAGAAGCGTTGAAGAAGGGGTTGGGCTTGTGTTGAGCGGAGGGGCAGAGCCGCCGCACGCGAGTGTGGGCCTGCGAGGAAGAAGAGTTGGAGCGGCCTACGAGTCCCAGCAGGCTGCGCGGACTCGGTTAGGGCTTAGAGCGTAACGCCGCGTTTTGGGCGGGCGCACCGAATTCAATGTGCTGAGGATGCCGCCTACTGGGATTTGTAGTTTGGTAGGGCTGTTAGCCTGCGTAAATGTTTGTAAGTATTATATTGCTTGAAAGGAACCTGATCACACTCAATTGGGAGCAAACAGTTGTGTTCTTGTTCTTCTTGCGTGGTCCGATGGGAGCCTCACTATTCCCCTGCTTTGGGAATAGAAGTGGTTCTCGCTTTTCAAGGGAAACCTGTAACGGGTATCACATTTTGAGGGTTTCGGATCTGTTACTCGAAAGCCACGCCGCTTCCACACGTTCAGGTCCTCCTGCACGGTGAGGATAGCGTCCTCTTCTTCAAGCTCAATGCTACTGGTAGTTGGATCTTAATAAATATTGAATGGATTCTACTCTCCATCTATCTTTTACTTACTTTTACTTTCTGGCAAAGTTGGTTTGATTAATCGATATTTTTTCTTATGTGAAGGAGAGGTATGAAAGAAGTTTTCCCGAATAATATACTCTATTTCATTCTGATTTAAAAAGATCAATAATCAACTTTTTCAATTATAATTCACTTGCCAAAAAATTAGACATTTCGAAGTGTACAACTCAGATATATTCATAAGCACATGCTTGCCCAACCCTTGCTATCTAATTCCAGACCATTTTCATCCCGCCAAAAGGAATCCCTTATTTATGTTAAAGAAATAGAGTTTCTATGACTAAGATATCAAATGGAGGGGAAAGTCACATTCTGAAGGATACTCATGCAAATTTCAGCCATCGCAAAATGTCACACTATACAAACCTTCAAGCAAGATTGTCTTGAAAATCCTAAGGACATCTGTACACCATAAACAAACGGCAAAGTATTAATTAATCTGAAAGACAACCAAATATCGCATCTCAAATATCCACCAACCATAAACAATATATCTAAAATCCTGTTCTTTAAAAACCCTTGCCAGGAAATGCCATGGTGAGATCGGATTTAGGTAGCTACTATGGCTGTGCTGCCCAAATTGCAATTCTACGACCCCAAATAAATGTCTTTTATTGTCTTTCAGCCTAATTCGCTATTTTTGGGTTGACATTACATGTTGTCAGAAATGAGATCCAAAGCAAACTCTGACCTGGCTTCAGAGCCATCTTTGGATTGGTGCATGGTAACAGCAGGAGTCCCCTTGAGATCTGTCATTTTTCTGATGGCCCGTATCCCACTGGTGAGCCCTGTCAGCTCCAAACCTCTCTCTTTGGGGCTGAGGCTCTGCCTTTTCTTTGGGTGCCTTCTGGTAAAGGGCAATTTGAAGTTCGATTATCTGGTTTGGGCTATGACCAGCAGCTCATTTTGTGAACTTCGGTTCCTTTGATTTGGTCTTGTAACAGAAGCACAGTTGGTGTACCTCAGTTCATTTGGTATGAGCTGGTAACAGTCCTGTTCTGGTTGGTCTTGTGACAGATGCCCATTAGCATTTGCCACTTGGGATACAGAAGGGAAATTTCCTTGTTTGGTGAGTTCTGGATTGGGACTTTAAAAACTCCAATTTTGATAACAGCTCTTTTCAGTGGAGGGACGCCATCCTAACAAGCAATTTGAACTCTAATTAGATTGTGAAAATCTAGTTATTTTGGTGGGCACAGGATGAACATTTAAATGTCATTAGAGTACCCCCCACCAGAAAGGGAAGGCAACTCTTCCAAAAGAGTATTGCATGAAAGGGTAAGGTGGTCTAAGATGGACTAGGTTGACACAAGTTCACTCACCAACCTAAAGACAATTTCTGTGCAACAGGGATACATTGTCAAAGGTGGGAAAACTAGAACACAGGCTTCCCTCCAGGTAAAAGAAGTCTTCCATGAAAGGCATACTGTAAAACATAATACTTGCCCAAAACCCAGACAAGTGCAATGACCCTACTTCCAAATAAAGTCACATTCTGAGGTCCTGGGGGTCATCGCTCTTTGGAGAGACACAGTTCAACCCATAACAGTGATACTGATGTTTTTGAAGAGCACAGACCAGCTATTTCCCAGGATGCCTTTAATTAGGGTTTGTCTGGTGTTTATTTATGAATAGGTTCTTGAATTGCTGTTTTTTTTTTAAGTTTACCAACACTCCTGGGAATGGCCATAAGCTTCTGGTGACTGACAGGAAACTGGAGCAGTTGGGCTTGACAGCACAGTGTGATAATCACAACATCTGCTTTTCTGTGGTTCCACTCTGCTACTTCTTGATTCTCAGTGGTATGGCTCTGGACCTTCATGAGATCATCTGCCTCACCATTCTCAGAAGCAGTCATAGGGGAGTGGGTGGGGACTTGAGAGTTACCTGTCATTACTGGCAGGTGTCCCAGATGTCCTTGTACACATCTCTCCCCCACACAGGTCAGTCACAGCAGTCCATGGTTCATGTCTTGTTCCCAGTATCTGCAGTCCACCCTTGGATAGGGATGGCAGTCCTCAGGGACCAGACACTTTGGGGTTAAGCCCTCCACTTGCAACATGGTGTGGTATGCTGCACATAGTTACTACTCTAGGGAGCTATATAGTAACTTGGCCTCTTTTGTTGCATCATAACCTGAAATCTGCCCACTTCCCTAGCAACAGCTAACAGCACAAAACCACAAGTCCACCCACAAGTTTCTGCCAATCCCCAGCCGCCCTGTAGCCCTCACTCCTCCTGCTCTACCCCGCCCTCCTCATTCTCTATATAACCCACTGCACTTCCTTAATAAACCGGACTTGCGTACCAGACCTAGTCTCCGCGGCATTCTTTCTCCCCTCGCCGCGCGTCCTCCACGCCTGAGAGCCCCTCTGAGGCTGTCTGCCGCAACCTCAGACGCCTTTGCGGCCAGCTGACCCCTCCAAACCCCCCCGTCAGCGTCGGGGTGCAAGCCGCCCCAGCCGCAACTGGCGCCCCAACGTGGTGGCAGTTCAAGTCCGGTCCGACGTGAGCACTGCCTCACCCCCGTGGGACCTCGCTCCCACCCCTTCGCCGCGCTCTCAAGGTAAGGACCCCCGTTATCGGCCCCCGGCAGAAAAATGGGTGGGCGTCTATCTTCCCGCCAAGTGCCGCAAGTCAGAGCGCTTGCTGGCCTCCTAGACACTAATGGCGTTAGGGTTTCCCTCCGCCACCTGCAAAAGTACTGGGATCTCCTCCTGCCTTTCAATCCGTGGCTGGCCACCTGCCACCTTTGGAGCCCAGACACTTACTCGCGTCTCATTGACCGCGTCACCTCCTCTATGGAGCATGAGGGCAGGTCGTTTCCCCCTGGCCTCCTGCCCACGCTTGTGGCCATCCGCGCCTGCCTCCTTGGCGCGCCTGCCCCGAAAGACGCTTACCAGGTTTCCGCCGGGGCTGCTGCGCGGCCGCTGGACTGCGACCCTGATAAGGGGGACACTCCCGACTTAGATACTGAGTCCTTATCTAGTCAGCTCAATGCCGACCTTGAGCTCCATCCTCTTCGGGATGACCATTATCAGGATGGCGAACTTCCTCTTTCCTCTCCGCCTGAGGGGGGGGAGGTCCCTGCCTGGTCGCCAAGATGGCGAACTTCCTCCTTCTTCTTCACTTGAAAGGGGGAAGTTCCCGCCTGGCCACCAAGATGGCACACTTCCTCCTTCTTCTTCGCCTGAAGGGAGGAAGTATGGGCCCTCAGGCGGAAATCCCGCCTCTCTTTACCCGCCTCTTCCGGTCACTCTGCCATCTTGGCGCAGACCGGAAGGAGAGCGTCCGCCATCTTGGCGCAAACCGGAAGGAGAGCCTCCGCCATCTTGGCGCAAACCAGAAGGGGAGCCTCTGCCATCTTGGCGCAGGGCGGAAGGAGAGCCTCCGCCATCTTATAAATCACCGGAAGCCTTGCTGCGGACATTTTGTCCGCCGGAAACTGCTCCGCAGCCATCTTGTTTGCAACCAGAAGGAGAGCCCCTACCATCTTGTTTGCAACCGGAAACTCCTCTGCGTCCATCTTGTCCCCCCTCTCAGACAACATGGCCGCCACCTCCTCCTCCATTGGCCGCTCCGCCGGCACCAGCGTCCAGGCCTTGGACCAGTTCAGACACATGGCTGGGCCACTCCGGCCCACCCATGACAGGGGCCACCCCTCACCTCTTCCCTTTGAACCCGGCGCCCTCTCAAGCGCGCCCCCAGCAATGGCTCCCTTTCACCACTGATGAAATTAAAAACCTTAGACACGCAGTTAAGGAGGATGGCATCGGGAGTCCGTACGCCCAACAGCTGCTCGAGGAACTTGGGGCACAACTTGTTCTCCCCTATGATTGGATTTCACTTGCCCGGGCCATTCTGGCCCCAGGACAGTTCGTGGAATGGGGATGCCACTTCCAGGCAGAGGCTGAGAGGCACATCGCCGAGAATGCCAGTGCGGGTATCCAGGACCCCCCAGAGGCGTACACAGGCATTGGTACTTTCACCGATCCTGTGCAGTACCGCAATGCGCCCCCCGGTTTTTGGCTCCGGCTTAGAGAACTAGCCCTGCGATCCTTCCGCAATGTCTCCGCCACGAGACCTCAAAAGCTCGCCCAGATGACCCAGGGCAAAGACGAAGATTTCGCTACCTTTGTCGCCCGCGTCATCGAGGCCTGCCAGCGTAAGGTCCGCGGAGAGGAGGCCCAGGTCGCTCTCGCCAAAGATCTCATCGTTGAAGGATGCCTCGATGCTTGCCGGCAGATTATCCTCACCATGCGGGATAAGGGCGTCCATGACTGGGTCTTGGCTTGCCGCAACCTTGACCCGCAGGCCACTAGCCTCGCCAAAGCCATCGCCACGGCCCTAGCCGCTTCTTCCGGATGCTTCAGATGCGGTGAGACGGGCCACTTCGCCCGAGACTGCCCACAATTGCAGACCGAGAGACCACCCCTCCCAGCATCCGGCAGCCGCCCTCCATCCCGCCCGAGAGGGCCTTCCACCCCATGCCCTCGATGCAGAAAAGGATATCATTGGGCCCGCGACTGCCGCTCCGCTCAAAGCCCTCGCCAACCTTTAAACTCCCAGCGGGGCAAGCCTCAGCCCCGCCCCAAAGAGGCCACCCACCAGAGAGCCCCCAAGCCTTGATGTGGACGGTTCCCATCAGAAGCTCCTCCAAGCCTGTCATGGAGCTCAAAATCGAAGGGCAATGGTTAGAGGGACTGCTCGACTCCGGTGCAGAGGTCTCCTGCATCCTGTTTGAAATCGCCGCCTTCAACCACTGGGCTCTTGAGCAGGGGCCTCAGGTAATTGGGGCCACAGGCTCCGCTGAGTCCTGGAGATGCGCCACTCCTATCAAATGGGAGGACCGAGAGGGCCGGCACGGTCGCTTCTGCCCCCTCATCCTCTCCACCGTTGGTGGTATTCTCTGGGGAAGAGATATCCTCAGCCAAACGGGAGCCATCCTCACTACTGAGGCCCTCTCGCTCAGCCTGCCCACCCCCTAGCGGGGGCCACTGCTCCCATCACAACGCCTGACCCTATCCCTCTGGAATGGGACACAGAGGAGCCCATCTGGGTCGAGCAGTGGCCCTTGCCATCTTACAAACTGCAAGCCCTCTCCACTCTCGTCGAAGAGCAGTTACGGGCAGGACACATTGAACCTTCCACTAGTCCCTACAATTCACCTGTCTTTGTTATTACCAAGAAAAGCAGTGGCAAATATCGCCTTCTCCATGACCTATGTGAGGTCAACAAGCACATCAAGCCAATGGGATCGCCGCAGCCAGGGTGCCCGCACCCCACCGCTGTCCCTCAGCACATGCACGCGGCCATCATCGACATCAAGGACTGCTTCTTCTCCATTCCTCTCCATCCACGAGACTGCCCACGGTTCGCCTTCACGGTGCCTCAAACAAACCATCGAGGTGCAGCCCAGCGTTACCAATGGAGAGTCCTCCCTCAAGGAATGCACAACAGCCCTGCCATCTGCCAACTCTTTGTCGATCGCGCAGTCGATCCACTCCGCAAGAAGGCCCACAGGCGCGCCCACATCATCCACTACATGGACGATCTGCTCATTGCCGCTAAGGATCCTCGTGAGCTGGAAACTCTCGTCTCAGAGCTTCTCCACAATCTCTCACAGATCGGACTTACTGTTCAGCCTGACAAGATTCGCCTTCAATCCCCCTTTCAATTTTTGGGGTTTCACTTTCTCCACCATGTTAAGCCAGTAGCACCAAAGCTACAGGTGTCGCCCAAGATGTCTCTAACGGAGCTACAGCAGCTCTGCGACCAAATCAATTGGCTTCGGTCAGCGCTCCCCATCACCACGGCTCAACTTCAGCCTCTTTTCGAGCTCCTCCAGACTAAGGATCTTCCAGCTGACGCAGTCACCCGCCCCATCGTCATCACTCCAGCAGCCCGAGCGGCTGTGCAGGATGTCAACGAGGCCCTTCAGGCCTGCCGCCTCGAGCGCTATGCCCCAGGACTGCCAGTCCTCACATTGGTTCTTCCCACGCCAGTAACGCCCACTGGACTCCTCTGGCAAGACGGGCCACTGCTCTGGCTACACACTTCCAAGAGTAAGCTCCCAAAAATCTGCCCCTTCACAAGGGCATGGATCGCCCTCGCCTCCGACCTTGTAGGGCTATGTGTGCATACCTACGGAGTTCCTCCTTCCACAATCGTCTGGCCCTTTGACGCCAAGGCTACTACCAACCTGCTCATCCACGACGTGGACATGCAAGTGCTCACTGAAACTTTCAGAGGCTCTTTCGACAACCACTATCCTCATCACTGACTTCTCCAAGGCCTCTCGCGACTCGCATTCTCCACTCCGTTCCATCCATTGCCGGCCAGGAAACCTCTTCCACACGCAGTAACGGCCTTTACAGATGCCTCAAAGACCTCCTATGCTGCGGTCATCTATTCACCTGGTTCCCCAACACCACGAACCCTTGTGTTTTCGAACGCGTTCTCCGTCCAAGTCGGAGAACTGCTCGCAGTCGCTGTTGCTCTGCACACCTGCCCCAACCAGCCGCTCAATATCTTCACAGACAGTTTATACACCCTGCAGGTGTGCCATGCCTTGCCTCTTGCCACCTTCTTCCCTACAGATACAGCCATCGATAGGGCGCTTCAGTTCCTCCAGCACCAATTAGAAGCCAGAGACCACCCTTGGTTCATCACTCACATCAGAAGTCACAGCAGCCTCCCTGGCCCGCTAACCGCTGGAAATCAAGCCGCCGACCGCGCTGTCCAGCCATCACCAGCTCAGGCGTCACCAGCACAGCATGCTGCGCTCGCCTGCCACAGCATGCCTTGCACATGCCAACGACGGCACACCACACTTGCCAACCACAGCGTGCCCTGGCCGCTTTATCTTGGGGACGTTGTCAACCAGGCCAAGCTACTGCATGCGCAGTTCCACTTCTCAGCGCGCTCAATTCATAAGCTCTTTCCCAATCTGCCCATGGAAACCTGTAAGCACCTCGTGCGCTCTTGCCGCACCTGCGCGCCTCTCTTACCCCTCGGCCCATTACAGCCACAGGGCGTCAACCCGCGAGGTCTTCGCCCAAACTCCCGATGGCAAATGGAAGTTACTCATGTCAACTCTTTTGGAAGACTCAAGTTCCTGCATGTTGCCGTCGACACCTTCTCGCACATGTGCTACGCCCTGCCCCTTCCAGGAGAAACAGCCAAACACGCCATCCGTGCGCTACGCCAAGCCATCCTTTTTATGGGCGTTCCATGGGACCTCAAAACAGACAATGGCCCCGCTTATCGGAGCTCCGCCTTTGCTGCCTTCCTACAAATGTACAAGATCACACATCATTTCGGGGTTCCCTACAACCCACAAGGACAAGGCATCGTCGAGCGCATTAACCAACAGCTCAAGCTCCTTATTCACAAAGAGCAAAATGAAGCTCCTCTAAAGCCACCAGGAGACGTTGTTACCGCCTGCTTAATTCACTTGAACTTGCTCACATTTGACAAGAAAGGCCTTTCTCCCACCCACAAGCATTGGGGCCCCATGTGGCGTCCCACCCAAGCCCCTCTTGTCCATTGGAAAGACCCCCAAACTAACCGCTGGCAACGACCAGCCCCCCTCCTTGCCCAAGGGCGAGGTTTTGCTTGTGTCTTTCCAGATTCTGAGCCGCAGCCCCTGTGGATCCCAGCTCGTCTGATCCGTCCTGCCACAGTGCCTGCAACAGACCACACCCCTTCACCCAACGATCTGGCACCCTTCACCGCCGTCCGACGCACGCCGGTGCCAGCAACTCCAGAGAACGCTGCGCCTGCGCCATCAAGCAATGGTCCACCACCGAGCACCCCCTCTTCGTTCGCCCCCTGAGACGACTACGCCAATGGAGCAGAGGACTGAAGCTCGTCTGTACCCAGTCCTTCTCCTCCTCCTTCCTCTTCTCCTGCCTATCTTCTCCAACCCCTCACACCAACCCTTCAACTGGACGCTCACCCTTTGGCAGCAGGAAAAGCTCCTCGCTGTAAATGTCACTGCAAGCGCTCCTTCCTTCACCGTGCACATCTGTAATCTCACCAACCTAGCTTACACGTCCAGTTATAGCAGTGCCTTCGATAGCTGCTCCCTTCATTGCTATACTTCACCCCCATCGCGCCGCAGCAGGCGTACCCCTGCAGCCACGTACGGTGCGGGCCTCCCCAAAAAGTGCCATGGCCCCAATGATAACCATTTCTCAGGTTTCTACATCTGTCCATCCACCGCCAGAGGATGCCATGACCCTGCACACTATTACTGCCCTTCCTGGGGGTGCGAGACCATCGCCTACGGATGGTCCGGTGCCCCTAACAAAGACCCCTATATTAAGCTCATCCACAGTGGCGCAAACTGGCGCTCCGTCACCCTACGAGTCAAAAATCCCCTAGATCCAGTCTGGCTGTCTGGCCGCACGTGGGGAGTCCGCCTGTATGCAACCGGCTACGACTACGGTGCCTTTATCATTATAAAAAAAGAGCCGATTCCCACACGTTCCATCCCAGTGGGCCCAAATCAGGTTCTCAATCCTCCACAGGCACAGCCTCCCTCTCCCCCCCACTCCGCCTCACCCTCTCCCTCGCCCAGCACCCCCCTCGCTACTGCTCCCCTTACCTCCCACAACCCCAAGTCTCGCTTACCCCCTACTCAGTATTCTAGCCCTCTCGTTAACCTAATTAGAGCCTCCTACATCTCTCTGAATATCTCCCACCCCAACCTAACTGCAAACTGCTGGCTTTGTCTCTCTCCCTCTCTTCCTCTATATGAGCCCGTTGCCACTAACCTCGCCTTCACTGAATCCTCTGAACATAATCCTGCTGAATGCAATTGGAACGCCTCTTCTATCCCCTTAACCTTTCAATCTGTTTCCTCCACAGGGCGCTGTGTTCATTCTCGCCAAGGTCCCCATCCCCTCCTAAATGCCTGCTCCAACTACTCCTCTCCCAACATTTCTGCCAAATTCTTAATCCCCCTTAACACCTCCCAATGGCTTTGCACCTCCACCGGACTAACCCCCTGCCTCAACGTTGCTACCCTCAACACCACCAATGAAACCTGTCTGCTCATTCTCCTAGCCCCTCGAGTCCTTTTCCACAGTGACGAAGAGTTCTTCTCCGCCCTTCAGAGTCACAAACTCCCTGCTCACCTCCAGAAGAGAGAACCCTTCACCATCCTCACAGTTGCTACCCTTCTAGGTCTCGCCGGGGCAGGCACGGGAATCGCCGCTCTTACCACACAATCCTCTTCCCTTTCCTCCCTCAGGCAAGCTGTCGACAGTGATATCTCCCACCTCCAAGTCGCTATCTCCCATCTTAAAAACTCTCTCAATTCCCTTTCTGAGGTAGTTCTCCAAAACCGCCGGGGCCTTGACCTTCTCCTCCTCAAGGAGGGAGGCCTTTGTGCCGCCCTTGGAGAAGAGTGCTGTATATACACCAATTCTACTGGCCTTGCCGAGGACAGCCTAAGAAAGGTCCGAGAAGGACTAGAGCGGCGCCAAAAAGAGCGTGAAGCCGCTAACTATTTTTCCGGAGTCTTCCATACCCTCCTCCCATACCTCCTCCCTCTCCTAGGCCCGCTAATAATAATTCTCCTAGCTCTTACCATAGGGCCCTGGGCTGTCAAGAAGATCATCCAGCTCGCCAAAGACCAAACCAATGCAATCCTCACGTCCTTCGTGTGCATCCAGTACCATCAGCTCGCCACTGAAGACAGTCCCCCCAACGAGCCCTGCTCAGCCCGCCCCAAGAAGAAATCAAGAACAACCCAACACCTAAAAACCCCGCAACGCATCCCATTGCTCCCCCAGCCCGCACGTTCCCCACCTTAACAGCCAACTTCACTCCCCTCCCCAGCTGCCGCCACCCTAGAACTGCTTAACAATCAATAGGGAGCAGGGGGCGGGGCAGGCCCGAGTCTGAATGGCAAGTGTAGCCGCACCTAGTGGGGGAAGTGCGCAGCCCACCACTCACGTGTAGCACAGCTGGTCTGTTCTGCTTGCCTGCCACTCTTTGGACCTGCCACTCGCCCCCTGTTAGCGGCCAACATAGCCAGCACACGTCCATAAGTACACACCCAAGCAAACCTCTCACCTATACCCCCCCCTAATAAAAAAGAGAAAAAGGGGCAAATGTTGCATCATAACCTGAAATCTGCCCACTTCCCTAGCAACAGCTAACAGCACAAAACCACAAGTCCACCCACAAGTTTCTGCCAATCCCCAGCCGCCCCGTAGCCCTCACTCCTCCTGCTCTACCCCGCCCTCCTCATTCTCTATATAACCCACTGCACTTCCTTAATAAACCGGACTTGCGTACCAGACCTAGTCTCCGCGGCATTCTTTCTCCCCTCGCTGCGCGTCCTCCACGCCTGAGAGCCCCTCTGAGGCTGTCTGCCGCAGCCTCAGACGCCTTTGCGGCCAGCTGACCCCTCCAAACCCCCCCGTCAGCGTCGGGGTGCAAGCTGCCCCAGCCGCACTCTTTCACAATTGTGACCAAATGTAACAGGTACTTGCTTAGAAATTTGTCTTTGCCAGAAACCCCACCCAAAGCTAATATCAGAACTGGCCACATCCAATTCCCAGGGTAAGTGAGGGTCCACCCCCATTAGTGCTTGAGTCTGTGTTTTTCCCTTTTTCCTTCTTAAGAGCAATCTGCTTGGGATCCTCCATTCCCACACATGAGTTTTCCTGATTAGCACATGAGGCGGCTTTAATATCTAAGCTAAATATGGGATTACATGTTCCATCAGGTTTTCATACTGGCCATACCAGACTATTGAAAAGACTATGGGTAGTAATTATTATTCCCACTTTCCCCCCTAATTCCTTAATTGTTGCAAGAGTTTCCTGGTGCCCCTCAGGGATCTTGTTGTTTGATTGCCCCAGTTCTTTAAAGTGAGGGCACCTTCACTGGCACCATTTAGCTTGTCCCCCTAGCACTGCTTTTATTACTCAGCATTGGGAGCAGAATTCTGCTATGGTAGTCTGCAATGTACCATTCTGGAGAATGTCAATTCCTAAAACACCAGTGGTCCATGTTTGGAGACAGAATGCAGCGCAGTCTCTTTCACTCCTGTGGCAAATGTTTTAGCATCAGGCCCCCTGAAGTTGGCAGCATAAAAAGCTTACTTTATCCCGAGCTGTAAATTATCCTGTAACACTTCCATGCATTGCCAAAGAGGGGTGGGGTGGATTATATCTCCTTCGCTAGCCAGGCAGCTTTGCATCTAGCAACTAATCAAACTAGCAACCATACTTTTTTGCCTTTTTTGAAGCAGTATGTTGATGCTGATGCAGAGAATGATGAGTGGTAATAGGGGATAACTTGTTCATCTCCAGCTCAGATACTACTACTTCTGCTCCAGGGTCCCATGACCTTAGAATCCAATTAGGTAGGAAGTCTCTAGATTTCTGCCTGTACTTCTGCCCTAAATCACCTAACTCAGCAATGGTGTAGCCTCTCATAGTAACATGCAATTTTTGCTTGGGAGGTCAGAACTGCAGGGCTGCAGAAGATGGTCCTGTAATGCCTTCCACTTCTGTTGTCTTAGGGGATGCACCCAAGGGGGACTTATCTTTTTCCACCTCCCACATTCCTCCTCTTTTCCTCATGTGAGGAGGAGTCCATAGGATCCCATGCCTAGGAGTCCCACCCAGCAGTGGTTAATATCACCTAGATTTGGACCTGAGGCAACCTATAGCTTCTAGAATGAACACATCTGCCATCTAAGGTTTCTAATTGATCTTTAGCTTGGCATAGGCTTTCAGTTAAAGAGTCTTTTATCTCTGCCTGTGTTAGCACAGATCTCTTGCTACTTTAATCCCTCCTCTAGGTGGTACACAGAGGCTTGTGCAATCTGTTCTACCTTGGTGGCTTGCAAGACTCCTAATAAAGGCCTCTGCTATCTGGCGGTCTCACCTTTTCTTATTTAAATGCAGTGCTTTGCCACTTGCTGCAACACAATCGTATAACCACCCAAGTCTTCAGGGCATCCCGTATTCTCTCAGCATTTTCCACTTGTCCAGGAGGGCAGCCATGTATCCCCATAGGGACATTATAGGTCAACTCAGGATGTCTTGTATGGGTTCCCCTTCCCAGAGTTCATGCCTGCTATTGCTGGTGGTCCTTTGGTCTCACTGCTGGCTGGCTCACCAGCTGTTCCAACTGAACTCCAGAAGGCATGAGTCTGGGCAGCCACAAGTCCAAAGAATGCTCCTGACAAATTATTAGAGATGAGCTTTATCAGGACTTTCAAACAGGAAAGACTTTTCAATAGCGGCAGCTCAAAAAAAGAAGAGGAAAGGGAATATAAGGGTCTAAGTATAAAGATATTCCATAGGGTATGAGAATGGATATTCTGCAAAAGTTACACAAGATGCATGAATGGGGTGTTTGGTAATGTTACCACAAGAAGACAATATACAGCCTTGAGGGGCTTAAAGTTTGTAGCAACATTTGTACTTTCTTTCCTCAGGGAGGTATGTTATTTTTTAATTAGTAAGTGTCCAGTTTACACTGGTGGCTACTTGCTTCAGGCTGTGTTTCATTTAAGGAGGGGTAGCCCAGGTCCTAGCTCACACAATGTGGTTTCTACTCAATTTAGTTTACAGATTCAATGCACTCTCAGTCAAAATCCCAAAAGTCTACTTTGCAAAAATGGCAAAGTCAATTATCAAAGTTATTTGGAAGTCTTATGGTCCCTGAATAGCCAAAAACACCTTAAAACAGAACAAAGTTGGAGAACTCATACTTCCTCACTTTAAATCTTATTACAAAGCTATAGCTACAGTGGTGAAAACAGAGTGACACTGGCATACAGACATAAAATGACAAATGAAATGGAATTTGGATTTCAGAAATAGACCCACATATTTGTGGCCAGTTGATTTCTAATAAGGTTGCCAAGACTTTTCCATTGGGAAAGACTAGCCTCTAATAAGTGGTTCTGGGAGAACTGGATATCCATATGCAAAGATTTAAAGAGGACCCTATCTCACTCGATATTAAAACTTAACTCAAAATGGATCAAAGATCTAAATACAAGAACCAGGACTATAAAATGCAAGAAATGTAGGGACACATCTTCAGGATATTGTGCTAAGTAATGGTTCCTTAGATTTTACATGCAAATCACAAGCAACAAAAGAAAAAAAAATAGGTAAGTAGTATCTATTCAAAAATTTTTTTTAAATTGCATCAAAGTCATATCTGACAAAACTGAAGAGACAACCTACTCAATGCTAGAAAATATTTGCAAACCTTATTTCCAAAAAGGGGCTCATAACCTATAAGTAAATCCTTACTTACACAATAAAAAGACAAACAAACCCAATTTGAAAAAGGTAAAAAAACTGGAATAGACATTTCTTCAAATGGTATATGTAAATTGCTTAAAGAAAGATGCTCAGCATCACAGCTCTTAGGAAATGCACATCAAAACCACAATGAGATACCATTTCATACCTACTAAAATGGCTGCTATTTAAAAAGGAAAATGACAAGGGTTGGTAACGATGTGGAGATATGGGAACTTCTTTCTGGTGGCAGTTTAAAATGATGCAGCTACTATGGAAGAGTTTGGAGGTTTCTTAGGAAGCTAAGTATAGAATTACCAAATGACCTGGCAATCCACTAATACACAAAGGAATTGAAAGCAGGTACTAATAACATAATAGAGATGGAGTGGACATCACCATCAGAGGGTCCACAGGATGGAAGAATAAAATATGGATTAGAGTGGGATTACTGGTATTCTAGTATAGGAATATTGTGACTAGTAATGGAAGAAATTGTAACACTAATGTGAAGAAAATGAAAATGCTAGTTGCTGAAGGCAGGGAGAGGGAAGATGAGATGTCACCTGGGGGCATTTCCCGGTCTTGGAGTTATTCTAAATGGTATTGCAAGAATAGTTGCTGGACATTATATATCCTGCCATAAGCCACTGAATATACTAGGTGAGAGTGTAAACTACAACATAAACTATTATCCATGCAGTGCAGCAGTGCTCCAAAATGTATTCACCAAATGCAATGAATGTACCACAGCGATGAAAGAGGTTGTTGATGTGTGAGGAATGGGGGTATTGGGTGTGGGATATATGGGAACCTCATATTTTTTAATGTAACATTTTTTGTGATGTATGTATCTTCAAAAAATATAATTAAAATAAAAAATATATAGTAGCAAACTGGTATGAATAGTGGTATTATTCATAATTGCCACAAAATGGAAACAACACAAGTATCCATTAACCAATGGATAGATAAAAGAAAATATGGCTTATACATACAATGGGATAGTATTCAAGCATAAGGAATGAAGTACTGAAGTATGTGATAATGTGGATGAACCATAAGGACATTATGGTGAGTGAAATAAGGCAGACAGAAAATGACAAATATTGTTTGACTTCACCGATATGAGCTAATTGTAATAAGCAAACTCATATAGTCTAGAATGTAGATTACTGAGGTATGGATTTGTGGTTAGAGAATGGGGAGGTGATGCTTAATTTGTACAGAATTTCTATTTAAGTTGATTGTAAAATTTTGAAAATGTATGGTAGTAATGGTAGTACATTATTGTGAATATAATTAACAACCTAGAATTATGTACTTTAATGTGGTTAAAAGAGGAAAATTTAGGTCATATATGTTATCAGGGTAAAAGTTAAATGATAAAACGTATAGGGCTGTATAACTCTAGATTCTATTGTAGAAAATGGATCTCAGTTAGTACAAATATAGCAAAGACTTTTCATTAATTATAACAAATTTATGACACTAAAACAAAATGTTAATAATAAAGTAGTATGTGGGAAAAATACACCTAGTGAACCGTGAGCTATAATTAATAGGACAAAAATATTCTTTCACCAACTTTAACAAAAGTACCAAGTGAATACAAAGCCTCATCAATAGGGGATATATAGGAGGGTTGTAGTTTTTTACAGAATTTTTCTGTAAACCTACAACTTCTCTAATGAAATTTTTAAAAAAATCTCTGGATACCAGAACAGGTGAGCTTCCCTGATCAGTACTACAGCAAGTGTATCAATTATCACACATAATTGAGATACAAGTTAGTGTTGTCATGACTTCACCAGCAGAGGACAACTGGAATACCAAGCTTAGAACTCTCATGAATGCCATCTTATATATGTCTTCTTTTGGTTGATATTAAGCTGCCTTCTTTTGTCATGAGAAACTATAGCCATAAATACAAGAGGTGTCACTGTGTTCAGTGAGTCCTTCTAGTAAATTATGAAACCCTAAGTTTCTCTTGGAGACTCCTGAACTAGCAACTGGTATCAGAAGGCCACTTAATTTGCAGTTTGTGTCAGGAAGGGTGGTCTTGGTATCCTTGACCTTGAGTTGGCATCAGAAATGAGTATGGACTTTGAAATATCTGAACCTGAGATACCAGGATTTAGGGTCTGTGAACGCAATCCTTGATTTCTCTTTTTTAATAGTTACGGATGCTCTCACTTTGGATATAAGTAAGAACATGGCTTATTTCTTACTAGGATATTTATTCAATACCCACATTTTATAAATCCTAGCATGGCTTTTCATTATTGTTATTACTATCTCCATGACTGTAACATTCATAACACTATGTTTACTATGATATAGATTTAGCTTTCTGGATATATGAACTTTTTCTTTCCTCTTGTATATAGATGGAACCTCACTGGCTGTAATTCTTAGCCTTTTACTTTTTAATATTTACTTATTAGAATTTGTATCATTTTTTTTTGTGCTACGAATACTGCATATTTCTTTGGTTAGGATTCTTGTTTCTGAGCTGTAAAAATTATAGCCTAGTTATTACTAGGATATGGATTCATGCTTCTAGTTCTGTGAAATTTCACTTCATCTCTCTTTTGATAGTGATGACAGCTTCCAGTCCATAACAGAATGTTGATGAAGGTATTGGCTTTATGCACTCTGAGCTATTAAATTTCTGGGTATTGATGGTAACCTCCATTCTGTAATAACCATGCCTCTCATTGCTTACTAGGATATAAACTTAGTCAACAGATATCTGAATCTTGCCCTCCCTTTCTCTCAGAATTGATCTTAATTTCTTAGCTGAACAAATCATCCTATATCTCTTTCATGTATGAATTCCAGGTCCAGGCTTAAAGAAGGTTAAACTCCTCTTTATTTAATATGGTTGATAGCATCCTGGCTGTGGCCAAGATTTTCTATTAGAAAATGATGTCAGTCTTCTAACTCAGGGAACAATGACCACCATTTTAGGATATAGATGCTATCATTCTGCAACTCAGGGAAGAAAGACCACCATTTCAGGATATAGATTCTGTATGTAACAACCAAAATCTATTTCTACTATCTGATTACTAAAATTTAAATTGAGCATCTTGGGTCTGTAATCTCTGTCCACCTATCCCTATTGATATGGAGTTCACCTCCTGATGGCTAAGAAAGGCACATTAATCTATACTAGAATATTATTTCAGGAATGCTAACTCCTCTCCTTGGATTTTTACTAATTTTCTGATTCTAACAATGAAGGTTATTCTCTTTAAAGGTTCTATGCTGACTCTAACAGCTTTATGTACACTGACCTTATCTTTCCTTGGATATGGATGATGGATCCCTGTGGAGCATCATAAATAACATCATCCTATGTATGGTCAATGGTCTATTTCTTAATGGTAATTGGCTATCAACTCTCTGTTGTCCTTAGATACATATACTTTATCATTGGTTGAAGCAATCTGTGTTTATGTATTGGAAAAAAAATTCAGGATCTAGGATTGATGAACCATGCGCCGCCTCCCCCCCGCCTTTGTAGATATGGTAGAAACTGTAACAATCAATTTTAGGTATTCAGGCTTACTAAGAAATATATTCAGGATTTATGAATACTGACCTCCTCTCCTGGGATAAGAATGTAAATTCTTGCTGTAATATATATGGCATAATACGTCTTTGCATTTTGATAGTAGTTTTCTGTAACTACTTATAGCCTATTTCTTATTAGGATGTAGATGAAAGCTCTCTGCTTAATGAAACTACTTCTCCTCTTTCTATACATATGGATTCTATCTTCCTGACTCTTAAAACAATGGTCTGATTCTTACACAACATAGAAACAAGTCTCAATTATGTAAACTCTCATCACTTCACTTTTTTTATATCAATTCTTTCTTCCTCATTGTATTCAGTATGGTACTATTGTAACTATATTCTGAATGCAAGCTCCTGGTGTCATTTAGTCATAACTTGTCTTTTCATGGATATCAATGATAGATTCCTCACTCTAAATATCATGGCATAAAATCCTAGACTAGGAAGAGAAAATAACCAACTGAGTAAGCACATGAATATAAACAGATGCCTAGACATCAGAAAAAAATGACAAGCCAAACTAAGAAACAGGAAGTAATGGACCAGTCTAAGGAACAAACTAAAATGGAGAGAGGAGATGCAAAACAGGGAACCACTAACTATGGATGTCCAAACAAATATCCTTAACAAAATTGAAGAAATGAAGGAAAAATAAAGGATATCAAGAAGATATGGGGGGAACATGCAGAATAAATTGTAAACATACTTAAAAAGATAACAGAGTTGATGATGATAAAAGCCCCAATGCAAGAAATTAAAAATACACTAGAAGCACATAACATCAGATTTGAGCAGGCACAGGAAAGAATAGGCAGCATAGAAGATAGTACATCTGAAATCACACAGATAGTAGAAGTGATAGAAAAACAAATCATGGAAAAAAATCAATAGGGGCATAGGGAATTGAATAACACAAAATGAAAACATATGCATATGTGTATCCCAGGCCTTAAGAGAAGATAAAAGAGGCAGTAGGTGTGTTGAAGGAAATAATGATTAAAAAATTTCCCAACTCATGTTCAGGAAGCACAGCAAAATTCCAAAGGCAATAAATCCTAGCAGACCTTCCCTAGGACACATGCTCATCAGATTGTCAAAACCTCAAGATGAAAACAAAATACTGAAAGCAGCAAAAGAAAAGAGATCCATCCCACATAATTTTGATAAGATTAAGTGCTGGTTTCTTATTTGAAACCATGGAGGTGAGAAGGCAGTGGTATAATGTAGTTAAACTCTTTAAAGAAAAACAGTTACCAGACAAGAATCCCATATCCAGAAAAACTGTCCTTCAAAAATGAGGGAGAGATGAAAATATTCACAAGTACAGAAATTGAGAAAAATTGTGAGCAATGATCCTGCTTTTCAAGAAATACTAAAAGGAGTTCTGTAGGTTGAGATGAAAAACAAGACAAAACAAAACACATAAAAACAAGAGAGAGGGGGATGGAAGAGAGTGTATGTATTAGTCAGTCAAAGGAATGCTGTTTCAAAGTACCAGAAATTTGTTGGTTTTTTAAAAGAGTATTTATTTGGGGTAAAAGCATACAGCCCCAAGACAATAGAAAGTACCATAAGAGGTATTTTTTCATCAAAGTCAGCCACCACATGTTGAAGCAAGATAGCAGGTGCTCTCTGAGGGGTATCAGTCTTCCCCTTTGGGCTTCCACTCTCAGGTTCAGCAGCTCCACTTCTTCTTGATTTCAGCTTTATGTCTTTTACCACTCTCTGCCCAAGGTTAATTGTAAGTTATCAGGTAAAATTGTTCATTTGTCCCCAGGGCTTCAGGTGTTTGAACTTTCTTCATAATGTCACATGGCCAGATCAGAAATGACAGAGCTCTCTCTTCTCTATATGTCTGTGTGAGTGTCCATTTATATCAGACTCACTTACTGATGTGGTTGAATCAAGAGGTCCTCGATGCAATTATGCCAGATAATATAATCAAGTGCATCCCAACTGAATTTAATATAATCAAAGGATATCACAACCAGAGAAATATTAAAAGATTAATATATACACATAATATTTTTCCTTTTGGGATTAAAAATAATCTCCTACTGCCACACTCCACCTAGGGAATCCCCAAAAGATGTTATAATTTTCCAAATATCTGTACATAATTTCAGTGGTAATACTGCCTAAAAAGTCACATAAAATCAGTTGCATGAACAGTTTTCCTTGGGTCCTAATTACCTCTGGTTCTAGATCTGTGGAGCTTGACAAATTATATGCTTCCAATAAACAAATATGGTACAGATGTAGAATAAACATTTGCTTTACCACAAGGATAATTTGGAAAGGAAGCATGCATCCCAGAGCCCTAACAGTTTGAAAACCTGCATGGCCTACAGAAGAAATAGTAAACATACATAAAAAGATAACAGAGCCGATCATGATGAGAAGCATGATGCAAGAAACTAAAAATACACTAGAAGCACTTAACAGCAGATTTGATCAGATAGAGGAAAGACTTAAAAACATAGAAGACAGCACATCTGAAATCACAGTAGAAGTAACGACAAAAACAAAATCTGAGCGTCATAATAAGATGATGGTTTCTTCTACTCCTTGGGGCCTCATGATGGCCCACCCTTTCTACAGGCTTGCCCAGTGGCCATGATTTTTATTCCACACTCATTAAGCATCTGGGTGGTGACTGAGCTCCAGATATCACCCTCCAATAATATTGGGGCGATAGTCACTCTTTGCCAATCTCCAGGATACAGTCTCAACACCCTTATTAGAGTGAGGAGATGTCAATATTCTCCCTAATCTCTGGCATACAGGTCCAACCCGCTCAGAGCTGTGGGGTGGACACCTCACTCTCCCAATCTATGGATAAGAGGTCATAACCCACAGAGCAGTAGGGTAGTGACCCCAATCCCCTGCCTGTAGGGATTAGGCCCGGCAACATCAGAGAAGTGGGGTGGTGACTTAACTCTCCCCAACCACCAGGGAATCTGCAACAAACACTCTGTAGACTGTCCTTCAAAAAATCTGTGAAGAGTGGGCTGGAACAGCTACCGTCATCAAAATTTGAGGGAAAATCACCCTCTCCATTCACATGGGGGGGGGGGGGGTGTCGTCTCATGGCCTAAGGAAATGTCTTAATTCTAGACCTCAGCTTCCAGTTTTCCTCTGAAAGCCATTTTCCTTTCCATCCTTCTCCTCCCTGTCCCCTTTAGTCCAGGCTGACAGTGGTTTTCTTCATACAGATCTCTCAAACACTTGTTGGTTTAGCTTGCAGGAAGTGATAGTATGGTTACGCTTGCCTTTTTTTCTTGTTTTGGTTACTCTTTGTATGTGAAATCATTCCAACCTTTCACTCACAACTGTTTGTGTTCCTCAAAGCAAACACAACAGGTAACCTAACCAGAGATGTCTCAAATGAATTTAACATAATCAAAGGGTAACATACCAAGAGGAATAGATTAGTTTACAGACAATATCTTTCTCTTATAGGGATTCATAAATAATCTCAAGCTCCTACAGTGTATAAAGGAAGATTATGGGTAAGATTAACTAAAAGGATAATAGAAATGAAAATAAACTATGACCCACATAACCCTAAAGAAAAATGACTAAATTAAGTACTGCCTTTATAGTAGTAATATATAAATGAATGTTAATGGATTAATCTCTCTAATCAAAACACAGATTGGCTGAATAGATAGGATAATAAGATTCATCTACATGCTTTCTACATGAAATTAACATTACAATCAGGGACAAAAGAAGATTGCAAGTAAAAAAATGGAAAACAATATTATATACAAATATTAACCCAAAAATGCAGGCATATCTATATTAATATTGAACAAAATAAACTTTAAATGTAAGAAAGCTGTAAAAGACAAAGTAAGACAATATATACTAATAAAATGTGTACTCAACCAAGGAGAAAGAACAATCATAAATTTTTATGTACCTAACCAGGGACCCCCAAATACATGAGGCAAATATTGGGAAAACTAAGATGAAAAGTAGTTGACTCTACAATCATAGGTCAATATACCATTATCACCATTGGACAGAATATTGGGACAGATGCTTAATGAATAATCAAATAGTCTGAATGATAAGTTAGAGAAACTAGACCTGACTTACTTACATACAAGATTATATCACAAAACAAATGGTTATACATTTTTCTTGAATGCTCATGGATCATTCTGCATGATAGATCACATGCTGGATCATAAGACAAAATCTCAGTGAATTTAGGAAGATTGAAATTAATACAAAAAGCATGTTCTGAACACAATAGAATGCAGCTATAAATCAAAAAAGGATGGAGAACTAGAAAAGGCCAAACTAGACTAGGCAAATTCTAACATAAGCAGTAGGTCAAGAAGGAAATTAAAGAGAATCAGTAATTACTTCACAAAAGTGAAAATGAAACAAAACATATCAAAACTAATTGTATGCAGGTAAATCAGTGCTGAAAGAGAAATTTATACCCTAAATGCTGAGATAAAAAAATAGAAAATATCTAATATCAAGAACCTTGCTACACACTTAGAGGGGAAAAAAAAAAATACCTAATCCCAAAGCAAGAAGAAAGAAGGAAATAACAAAGATTAGAATCCAAACAAATGAAACTGAGAATAAAAAACAATTAGAATTAATGAAACAAAAGCTGGTTCTCTGAGAGGATTAATAAAATTGGCATACATTTACCTAGACAAACATGAAAAAAAGAGAGAAGATGCAAATAAAGTCAGCAACAAGAGTGGATATCACCACTGATCCAACAGAAATAGAGCATCATACTTGAAAAATTAAATGCCAACAATGTGAACAATGTAGATGAAATAGGCTAATTTATGGAAACATAGAAGCAGCTTACTTTGATGAAAGAAGAAATTGATGAACTCATCAGACAAATCACAGGTAACAAAATTGAATTGATCACCAGAAACCTCTCCAATAAGAAGAGCCTAAGATCAGTTGCCTTCACAGATGAATTCTACCAATCGTTCCAGAAAGAACTAAAACCAATCCTGCTAAAACTCTTTAAAAAAGAAGAGGAGGGAACACTATCTAACTCAATCTATGGTGTCAACATCACCCTAATACAAAAGCTACATAGATATGCTACTAGGAAAGAAAACTACACACCAATCTCTTTAAAGGACTTAGATGCAAATATCCTCAAAAAATACTTGCTATCATATTCAATAACACATCAACTGAATTAGATACCAGGATCAAATGAATTTTATTCCAGGTATTTAAGAGTGGTTCAACAAAATCAATTAATGTAATATATCATTTGACTGCAGGAAAAATCACATTATCATATTTATCGATGCAAAAAAGGAATTTGACAAGAGAGCATCCTTTCTTGATAAAAGCACATCTAAAGACAGGATTAGAAGGAAATTTCCTCAACATATTAAAGGGCATATCATTTAGCATTTCACATCATAGTCAATGGTGAAATGCTAAAGGCTTTCCCTCTAAGATCAAGGTTGCCCATTGTTACCTCTCTTATTTAACATTGCATTAAAAGTACTTGTTCAAGCACTCAGGCAAGAAAAAGCAGTAAAGTGAATCCAAATTCACAAATAAAGTGAATCCAAAGGAAGAAGTAAAACTTTCAGTATTTGCAGATGACATAATTATATACTTAGAAAGTCCCAGAAAATCTACAACAAAGTTTCTAGAACTCATAAATGAGTTTGGCAAAGTAGTCAGGAAAAAAGATCAACACACAAAATTCAGTATTATTTCTTTATCCTAATAATGAGCAATCTGAGTAGGAAATCAAGAAAAAATTCAATATACAGTGGAAAATAATTAATTGTATATCAAAGAATAAACTTAACTCATGATGTTAAGGACTTGTGTATAGAAAATGACATTACATTGCTAAAGGAAATCAAAGAAGATTGAAATAAATGGAAATATATTCCATGTGAATGAATGGGAAGGCTAAATATCAGTATGATGTCATCTTATGTAAATGATTTCCACATTCAACACAATCCTAATAAAGTTCCAATAGCACATTTTACAAACTGGATAAGGCAATTATTAAATTAATTTGGAAGGGTAAGTCACCCTCAAATTAGCCAAAACAAGTTGAAAGGAAAAGCAAAATCGGAGGAAACGTTCTACCTGACTTGAAGCATACTCTAAAGCTGCAGTGGTCAAAACCACATGATACTGGCAAAAGATGGACATACTGGCCAATGGAACCAAACTGAGAATTCAGATATAGACCCGTACATATATGGCCAACTGTTATTCAATAAGCCACTAAGCCTACTAACTGATGCAGAATAATGTCATCAGCTAATGGTTTTTGGAGAATTGGATAGCCATGCCCAAAATAATAAAAGAGGATCAATATCTCATGCCTTATACAAAACTTAACTACATATGTATCAAAGACCCAAATATAAAAAGCAAGACTACACAGATGCTAGAAGATAATGTAGGGAAACAGCTATGTAATCTTGTAATAGAAAATGGTTTTATAAATTTTAAACTGAAATTACAAGCAATGAAAAAAAAAACACAGATAAAAAGGACCTCCTCAAAATGTAAACTCTTATACTTCAACGGGGTTTGTCAAGGACGTGAAAAGGAGGCCTACTTAATGGGAGAAAATATCCTCAAGATTGAGGAATGAATGAATATAAGGGAGGAATGCAACCATAGACCAAAGATTATCATTGTAGTAATAGAAGAACCTATAACATTGATATAAAGACAGTGCTGAGAGGAGAGCAAGGGAAAAGTAATTGGAATATAGGGCATGCTTGAGGGTGTTGGAATTGTTCTGTGTTACATTGCAATGACAATTACAGGCTATTTACATTTTGTCAAAACTTATAAAATTGTACACTGCAAATTGTAAACCATAAAGTAAATTATAGACTTTAGTTAGTAGCAATGTTTCAATATTTGCTTATCAATTGATGTAAGGTATTATTAATAGGGAAAAATGTGAAGGAGTAGAAGTGGAGTATATGGGAATTCACTATATTTTTCATTAAACTTTTCTGTAATCTAAAACTTTTTAAAAAATAAAATGTATAATATGAGAAAAATGGGTAAAGTACTGTTTTTACAGTAATAATATTAAATTGTTAATGGATTAAAATCCCCAATCAGAACATGCATCCTGGTAGAATTGGTTTTAAAAATGAACCATCTTTATGCTGTCTACAAGAAACTTATCTTATACCCAAGGATACAAATACTTTGGAAGAGAAAGACTAGAAAAAGTTCTTTCATGCAACAGTAAACAAAAAATATCAGACAAAATAGCTTTTAAATGCAAAGCTGTTATAAGAGCCAAAGAAGGACATTATATATTATTTAAAAGGGCAATCTAACAAGAAGAAATATCTACCATATATATCTATGCACCTAACCAGAGTGCCAAAATTCATAAGATAAATGCTGGCCAAGTGAAGAGTGAAAGAGATTTCTCTACAATCATAATGGGAGATTTCAATACAGCATTCATATCAATAAATAGACCATCAACACAGAATATCATGAAGGAAATAGAGAAATTGAGTCATTTGATAAATAAACTACACCTAACAGATATCTACAGAACAATGTACCCCCAAAAAACAGTACACGCATTTTATGAAATGCCCATGGATTTTTCTGTTGGATTACAAAACAGGAATCAATAAATTTAAAAATATCGAAATTATCTTTTGATATTTCATCTTTCTCTGATGAAGCTAGAAATCAGTAACTGGTAGAGGCCTGGAAAATGCACAATGGTATGGGGGTTAAACAACACAGTCTTATACAACCATTTGGCCAAAGAACGAATTGCAAGATAAATCATAAAGTATATCAAGATGAATGAAAAGAGGAAGACAACAAAGCAAAATTTATGGGATGTAGGAAAGGCAGTGCTGAAAGGAAAATTTGCTAAGCTAAGTGCCTACATTATAAAAGGAATATGTAGTTAAAATTAAAGACCTAACAACATACCTGGAGGGTTACAGAAAATTAATAGTAGACTAATCCCAAAGTAAACAGAAGGACACAAAAATTAAGCAGAAATAAATGAAATTGAGAACAAAAACAACAACAAAACAATAGAGAGGATCAACAAAACTGTTGTTGGGTCTTTGAAAGATTAACAAAATTGACAAATCATTAGCTTGACTGACAAAAAGACAAGATGCAAATACAGAAATGAGTGGTAGTACATTATTACTCCACAGAAGTAAAAAGACCTAAAAGGGTACTACAAACAAATGTATGCCAACAAACTAGACACTGTAGATGAAATGGACATGTTCCCAGAAAGGCATGAACAACCTACACTGACTCTAGAAGATAATACATGACTTAAAAATTTTTTCACAAGTAAACAGATTGAAAGTCATAAAAAATATCAAAACATAAAAGACCAATGACCAAAGGGCCTCAAAGCTGAATACTAGCAAACATTCAAAGATTATTTTATACAATCTTGCTCTAAGTCTTCTCCCAACATTCAATAAAGTTAATGCTACCAAACTCAATCCTGGAATCCAAAAATTATCCTAATGCCAAAGCCAGATAAAGATATTATGATAAAATAAAATTACATATTCATTTCCCAAATAAATACAGATGCAAAAATCCTTTCCAATTTATTGCCAATAGAATCCAGCAGCATAACAGAAGGACTGGTCATAGTGATCAACTGGATTTTATCCCAGGCTTGCAAGGGTGGCTTACCACAAAGAAAATCAAGCAGTGTAATTCAGCACATTAAAAAACTGAAGAAGAAAGATCACATGATCCTTTTGATTGAGGCAATAAAGGTACTTGACAAAATATAGGACCCTTTATGTATAGAAAAACACTTCAAAGATGGGAATAGAAGGAAATATCTCAACGTGATAAAGTGTATGTGATTTTGGCTGAAAGTGCTAGTCTATGAAGGTTGCCATCAATTGAATGGAAGCTAGAGGATAATCCAGGGACTATGAAACATGACTTCAGGGGTGAAGGATGATTGTGGTTAACAGTACAAATACAAGTGTGTTCCTCTGTTTCAAGGTGTTAAGAAAATGGACATATATTCGAAAAATGCATCTAATGTAATGTATAACATTAACAGTAGTTTTGTAATATTTTTACACCAATAGTAAAGAAGGTACTCTTATCAATGCTAATAGCCAATAATGAGGGATGTAAGATGATATAGGAGTTTTCCTTCTGGAGTAAGGAAAACATTCTGTGTTAATAATAGGAAAGGTCTGTGATGGTACTGAGAGTCACTGAGTGTATGTATACTTTGGATGGATTGGACAATACAGGGTACTGTACAAAACAATGAGCCTTGAGGTTAAGAGTAAAAATATGAAAACAATCTCTCATGAACTACAACAAAAATTCAATATGATTACATGGCATTTATATTAGGATGTTCTGTATGAAAATACACCAAATATAAGCTATGAACTATAGAGATGGTAATATTTTGAAGCTATTCTTGAATCATTTGTGATAAAAGTGTCACAACAATGTAAAGTGCTTGTGGGGAAAAGTATGAGAATCCTGTAAATTGTACATGATTGTTTACTTAATTTACAAATTCTCAAATTGAAAAAATAGGGGAAAAACTACAAGATTATCATTCAGAACATATAGAATGACCATTATTGAAGAAAGAGAGGACTACAGTGCTGGAGATGATGTAGAGCAATAGGAACACTCATTCTTGGTAGGGATGTACAATGGTGCAGCCTCTGTAGAAGACAGTTTGGTGGTTCCTCAGGAAGCTAAATGCAGAACTGCCATATGGTCAAACTGCCTCACTATTCGGATTATATTCAGGAAAACTGGAAGCAGTGTAGTGAGCTATTTGTACACCAATATTTGCAGTGGCATTATTCACAATTGCTAAATGAATGAAGCAAGCCAAGTGTCCATCAACCAATGAATGGGTAAATGAATTGTGGTATAGGCATATGATGGAAAACTAGTCACCTGTAAGAAGAAATGGAGTCAGGACACCAATGATAATATGGATGAACCTTAATCATATTGAGTGAAGGAAATCAGACATAAAAGAACAAATGATATATGGTCTAATTAATATAAATTAAATACAAGGATTAAAATTTTGGAGTTAAAATCTAGGGTAGAGGTTACTAGAAGGTAAAGGTTGAGAAGAGTGAGTTGATAATGTATGTAGAATTTTTAATAAGGTTGATTGTAAATGTGCGACAATGGATAGAGTTGATGGTAATGTACAGTGATTATAACTATAACTGCTGATTTGTAAATGTGATTGTGGCTCAAAGGGTAGTCAAGGGATATAAATGCCAATTTAAAGAAAACTAGAGAATAATCTAAGAACTAACACAGGGAACTCAGTGGTGGATGAGGATTTGGTTAATAGCACAAGTCCAAGAATGTTCTTCTATGAAATAGAACACATACATGCCACTATACAAGCTGTTAAGAATATAGTACTGCATGAAAATACAATTAATGTAACTTATGGAGTTTAGTAACAGTAATATTGTAATATATTTGCAGCAATGGCAAAAAACTATTATATCAATGCTAAGAGTCAACAGTAGTGAGCTATAAGGATGTAAGGGAGTATGGGATTGGATTTTTTTTCTAATTGAGTAAGGAAAATGCTCTAAAATTGACTGAGGTAATGACAGAAGCAATTCTGTAAAATGACACTAGGCACCACTGAGTGCAGACTTTGGATAGGTTATTATAGGTTATTCCAGGCTGGAGGCTGTATAACACAGTGAACCGTATGGTTGATGATGAACTTTGGCTGAAAATACATATATAAGAACATTCTCTCATGAACTAAAACAAATATATAATACTTATACATTGTGCCAATAATAGGATATTTTATGGGAAAAATGCACCAAATATAAGATGCAGGTTATAGTTTGCAGTAATGTTTTGAGAATATGCTTTCAAATTATAACAAATATTCCACAATAAGGCAAGGTGGTAGTGGAGTGATATGGGAATTCTGTATATTATGCATGATTGTACAACTTCTTTAATAAGTAAAATGAGAAACAGGAATCAAAATACCATCATATAAGCAGAGGGAAAGATATATAGCCCAGAGAAATAAATTGACTGTTCAGAAACTAACCCATACTTTTATGTCATCTAATTTGGACAAGGGTGGGAAATCCACTCAATTGGTAGAGTCGTCTCTTCAACACATAGTACTTGGAAAATTGGATATTCATGAACAAAGGAATGAAAATGAACCCTTTCCTTATACTGTATAGAAAAATTAAATATGAATTGTTTGAAGACCCAAAATTTAAGAACCAGAACATTAGAACCCCAAGAAGAAAGAATAAGAAAGCTTGTTTAGGATCTTGTTTTAGGCAATGGTTTCTTTACTAAACATTAAAAAGACAAACAAAAGGAAAAATGAATATATATGACCTCTACAAAATTTAAAATACTTGTGCATCAAAGGACTTTATCATAAAAGTAAAAACATAGCCTATTCAATGGGAGAATATATTGGGAAATCATATAGTCCATAAGAGTTTAATATCCACAATATATAAAAATCAGTAACTTAACAACAGGAAGACAACCCATTTTAAAATGGGCAAAATATTTTAACAGACATTTCAAAAAGATGAACAAATTTCAAACTGCACATAAAAATATGCTCAATATCATAACTATTAGATCCTTGAAAATCAAAAGCACAATGAGTATGGGTTTGTGCTTTTGATTTTCAAGGATCTAATAGTTATGATATTGAGCATATCTTTATGGGCCCAACCAGACCCTGAGCAACAGCAGACTTGCAACTCCTATCATCTGGCCAGCTAACAAGGAGGTGAAAAAGATCAACCATCACACCGGGGAGCCAAGAGTGCCTACAATTGCATGCAGAATTGCATCCTCATCCATGTGGAATCTAAGCCCTCTCTTGATGTAGAGGGGGACTGGGCTTAACCATCCCAGGGTCCACAGGATGGAGAAATAGAGTGTAGACTAGAGTGGACTTACTGGTGTTCTGCTGGGGAACTATTTTGATTAGTAAGGGAAGAAATTGTAATATTGATGTGGAGAAATTGGCCATGGTAGCTACTGAATGTAGGGAGAGGGAAGAAGAGATATGATGTGGGTGCATTTTCAGGAGGGTTGTCCCAGGTGGTGCAGCAGGGACAGTTTCTGGACCTTGTTTGTCCTGCCATGGCCCACTGGGTGGAATGGGGTGATTATAGACTACAATGTAGACACTGTCCACATGGTGCAGCCGTGCTCCAAAATGTATTCACCAGGTGCAGTGAGTGTGCCACCATGATGGAAAATGTTGTTGATGTGGGAAGAGTGGGGTAGGGAGGCTTGGGTGTATATGGTGACCTCATATTTTTTTTAATGTAACATTTAAGAGAAAAAAAGAAAAAAAAACACAATGACATGCCATTACATACTCACTGAAATGAGTACTATAAAAAATTAGAAAATTAGAAATGTAGGAGAGGATTTGGAGAAATAAGAACATTCTTTTTTTGTTTGTAAGACTATAAAATGGTGAAGTAGCTGTGTAAAACAGTGTAGCATTTCCTCAGAAAATTTTGTGTGTGATTAATATATGACCTGGTGATCCAATTTCTTCTTATATGCATCAAGTAATTAAAAGCAAGGTCCTCAGTAACATGTTAGTAAATTAAAGTTACTGACAATATTATTAACAATAACCAAAATGTGGAAGCTACAGATGAATGGATATATAATAAATAATGGATAAACAATGTATGGTATATTCCCACAATACACTATAACTCAGCGATTAAAGGGAATGATGTTCTGAAACATGGTAGCATATGGATGAGCCTTCAAGACATCAAGGTGAAATAAGATTGACACAAAAAGATGTTATTGTGTGATATTGAGTTATAAAAAGCATAGAACAAATTTCAAAGAGATAATATTAGAGGTGGAAAAGGGCTGTGGAAGAGGAGTTACAGTGGAATGGGTGCAATTTCTCTTGAGGAGATAAAAAAAGCTGTTTTATTGGATATTGATAATTGTACCAAATCAAAAAATGCACTATCTGTCCTGCAGCCAGAAATCCCTTGCCACTGGTGGCCACTTGACTGTCCTACCAATATTCCATATGTAAGGCAACTTCTGGGACAGCAAGTCCCTCAAGTTACCACCAGACAAATTTGATCCCCATTATGTGCATGTCTTTTATGTCTACTTGGGATATTCAAGTCTTTTATTTCCTTGCTGATTTGCGATCTAATAGTTTTATACATTTAGTAAAGGTGATATCAAGCTGGATTACCCTTGTAATTGACTTATAATTGCCAATTTCTCATCAGAAATTGGGGAATCCAGAGACAGCAGGATAACATACTTAAAGTGCTGAAAGTAAAATAAAATGTGAACCAAGAATTCTATGACTGGCAAAACTATCTTCCATGGCTGAGGACAAAATAACATATTCCGCTATAAAATAAAATAAAAAAAATACGGGAGACCTATACTACAAAATTGGTAAAGGAAGTTCTTTTTGGTGAAATGAAAGTATGTTAGAGAGTAACTCAAAGGCACATGTAGGTAAGTTTTAGAAGTCAGTTTTATCATTTTTGGTGTAGAATCCTCTTTGTCTTCCTAAAATATTAAAATGAAACCCAGAGAAGAATAATTATAGATCTATTTTTTCCAGGTGTGGTGACTCCTGGCATGCATCCTCCTCTTATGGCAGGTCACTAGGAGGCTCAGCCCCTGGAGCGCTACTGGTGATAGCAAGAGACATAAAATTCCTCTTCTCTAAGAACGGAGGTAGGCAAAACTAACCACTGAACTATCTAATCTTTTGATTAGAGATTTTGGATCACTGGGGTTTGAGATCTGCGACAGCATTGCTTCAGTATGACAGAACCAGAGTAGTGGCAATTATTGTTTAAATCTGCCCTAGACTGGGGTGGATGCAGTAGAGACATGATGATACTGAGCTTCCTCAAGGCTTCCGAGGAGATATTTGGTGGCCTTCCTGATCCTCTCCCCAAGGCATGTTGGAGCTAATATGTTACCATTGGGTGGAGATCAGTCTCTGTTTCAGTTGGTAAAGACTGACTTGAGAAAGTTTTCTCTGGCATACCCCTTTTCCCAGAATTTGTCATCTAGGCAAAAAAGCTTGAGACAATGAAAGGAATATAAGAAATTACAGAGGCAGAGAGCTGCAGGGCAAAGGCCTGCAACTTCAAACTCAGAAGAGAGGATTGTACATCCTTGGAAGCTGCAAACTAACAAACAAGCAACTCCTACAAGAAGACAGTTTCCAGACTGGCAGGGGGAAACATGTACACTACATTTGCCTTGGGCAGACTTTTCTGATAGAGAGCATGAAGCTCAAGAAAATATCTTACTGGCAGTAGTTTCTAGCAAGAAACAGACATTTCATGAGATGAACTCTAGAGTTAAGCTTTTAAAATATTAAAATATATCGTGTGTAGAAAAGAATATATGACAAATACATACCAAAACACCCCCCCAAAAAAGAGGAAATCATGGCCCATATAGGGAAAAGTATACTAATTCAGAAAACATTGAAGAAAAAGACAAGAATTTGTACATACTGAGCAAAGCCTCTAATAAATAATATTAAAAGTGCTCAAGGAGATAAAGGAAATCTGAGAAATAACTAACAGATATTGGGAAAAGAATTAATAACTGATATGAGAATCTTAGTAAAGAGAGAAAATTTTAAGAGGTACTGAAAAACTGCTGGAGTTGAATACTAAAATACATGAAATGAAAAGTTCCCAGGAGATTCAGAACTTGGCTGGATGGGGAAGAAGACAGAATTAGTAAATTCAAAGAAAAATCTCTTGAAATGAATCCTGCTGAGGAAAAGAAAGACAAAAGATTTATTAAAAGCAAAAATATGGAAATGCAACTACGTACTGAGGTAGGCATTACTATTCTGGCAATGGAAGAAAGTGCCTATCACAATCAACAGTACCTTAAATAGCTGGGTGTCTGACAGCTCTTGAGATATCCAGAAACTATAGCAGGGCAAACAGCTCAGGAATTCAGCACCCCGTCAGTGAGCCTTACTTTGGAATTTATGTCCCTCAGTATAACACTTAGATTCATTTATAGATCCTCTACATATGACTCTTCTTATCCTTTTAGTTGAAACTATAATTAGCACTACACTTGATAAATATATGTCTCAGAGACTGAAATCTTTGGATCCATTGGCCAGTTGAGTGTAAATTTCAGCAGTTGTGACACTTATTCTCCAGTTCATTGGACTCACCAAGAACAAACAACAAAGATATTATGATGGACAATGACTATCCCAAGGAAAGAGAGTGTCTGCAACTGCAAGAAAGATAGTTCCATCCATTCACCCTAAGAGGTCTCAACTAGAAGTAGAGTGGGTATCACCATCTCCAAATCCTCTAGACTGGGGAATGCACAATGGACTAAAATAGACTTCTTTTTAGTCTACTACAGACATATTATTATTACAGCAATGGAAGAACTCTTTTCATTGATGTAAGGGCAGTGGCCACCAGAAGTTCTGAGGGATGGTAGAGAGAAGGATAGGTGTAATATGGTGGCATTTTCAGGACATTGGAATTGTCCTACCTGACATTGCAGTGACAGATCCATGCCATTGTATATTTTGTCAAAACACAAAATTGTGTGAGACAGAGTGCAAACTGTAATGTAAACTGTTGTCTATGGTTAGTAGCAATGCTTCAATATGAGTTCATCAATTGTACCAAATGTACCACACTGAAAAGAATGTGGGAAAGTGGAAAGGGGAGGAAATGCAGCATATTGGAAATCTCTCTTGTTTTTCATGCAACATTTATGTAATCTAAATCTTCTTTAAAAATGAAATATAATTAAAAAGAGAAAAATGTAAATGTTTTAAACTCTCCATTAAAGGGACAGATTGGCAAAATGGATAAAAAAGACATGACTGAAGTATATGCTGTCTTCAACAGACTCATCTTAAATTCAAAGACACAAGAAATAGTGAGAAATGAGAAATTCACAAATCTTTGGAATCTAAACAAAATACTATAAACATCCAATGGGTTAAAGAAAATATCAAAAGCAAAATTAGGAAATGTCTTGAGGCAAGTAACATACTAAACTTATGGGAGCAGCAAAGGCAGTGCTGAGAGTGAAATCTGTAGCTTTAAATGTTTACATTGGAAAAGAAGAAAGATTTCAAAGCAGAGACATAACCTTAAAACTGAAATAACTAGGAAAAAAGAGGAAACCAAACCCAAAATGAGAATGCAGGAAAAGGCAAAATGAATGGAGATATATGGAATAGACAAAATAGACAGTGAAGCAACAAAACCAAACTTTGGTTCTTTGAAAAGATAAATAAAATTAACAACAACAAAAAAGGAATAGTATACAAATAACTAAAATTAGAAATGAAAAAGAAATTATTACTACTAACTCCCCTGAAATAAACAGGACTCTAAGAGGTTAGTATGAGCAATAGTATGAAATAAATTAGATAGCCTAGATGAAATGAATACATACAAACACCCAAACCATCTGTACCAACTCAAAAAATAGATCTCAACAAACCTGTTCCCAATGAAGAGACTGAATCAGTAATGTAAAAACTTCCAAAAGAGAAAAGACAAAAAAAGATTACTTCACCAGGGAATTCTACATAATATTTCAGGGAGACAACTCCATTTCACCTTTAACTCTTCAAAGAAATTGAAGAAGAAACACCACCAAATTCATTCTACAAGACCAATATCAATGGTGAGTATGTGTCACCATGGGATAGATTGCTGATAGAGAATAGAAAGTTAAGCCTTAAAATGAACATGGTTCCTATTTGGAAATATGGAAATACTCAGGTAATGGACCTTTGTGGTGAAAATGTTTCTGTAATGGATGATTGTGATGTTAGCACATTGTTAATTGTGTATGCAAGTAACAGCACTGAAATATACATCTCAATAGGATTAAAAGGGAAACGTTAGATTTTTATATATAGTGACAGGATAACATATTTTAAAAACTCTGTGGAACTGTACTTCACAATCAGTGAACCCTAGGCTAACTCATGGAATTTAATTAGTAGAACAAATTTTAAATGTACTATTATCAATTGTTACAAATATCCTATACCAATGCATAGGGTGATATATGAGAATTCTGTATTTTAATGACAGTTGTTCTGTAAACCCACAAATTCTCTAATAAGGAAAGTATGTTTAAAATCCCAACAGTACTGTATTCTCAATCTGTTTCTCTACTCTTTAATTCCTGTAAAAGTCAGAACACAGTGGAGCAAGAAAAACAGTGCATTTCCTGAATATGGTGTTTAAAATATAAAGTAATATAGGGCAAGGACAACAAGAAGAGAGGGAAATAGAGGGATATCCAAGCAGAGAAAGTATGCTATTGAACCTAAGTTAGATTCTTTTCAAGTTATTAGGTTAGAATCCCCAAAACAAGATATATATTTTTCTCCAGTGGCCATGGATCATTTTCCAGGATAGATTACACATTGGGTGACAAAACAAGAATCAATAAATTTAAAAGACTGAAAATTCAGAGCAAATGTTATTATCATAAGAGCATAAAGCTATAAATCAATAACAGAAAAATTTAAAAATTAAAAATATATGGCTGTTACATGGCACATTCTTTTTTTTTAACTCTTTTATTTTATTTTACTTTTTACACTTTTTTAATTAAAATTAATAGATCACAAAGAACATTACATTAAAAAACATTTAAAAAAACAAAAAACTTAAGAGGTTCCCAAATACCCCACTCCCCACCCCCCTACCCCATCATTTTTGTAAACTGAATTTTTTTGAAGATATATACATCACACAAAAACATGTTACATTAAAAAATATAAGAAGTTCCCGTATACCCCCCCATCCCACTCCTCCCACACAACAACCTCCCCCATCATTGTGACACACTCATCGCACTCAGTGAACACATTCTGGAGCACTGCTGCACCACATAGATAATAGTTTACCCTGTAGTTCACACTCTCACCCAGACATTCAGTAGGTTAAGGCAGTATATTTAAAGTCCATAATCTGACCTTGCAATATCATTTAGGACAACTCAAAGTCCCAAAAATGCCCCCGCACCACATGTCTTCTTCCCTCTCTCTGCCCTCAGCAACTACTGTGGTCACTTTCTCCTCCTCAATGCTACAATTTCGTCTATTACTAGTCACAATAGTTTTATAGTAGAATATCAGTAAGTCCACTCTAATCCATATTTTATTCCTCCATTCTGTGGACCCTGGGATGGTGATGTCCACTCTACCTCTAGATCAAGATGGGGCTTAAATTACACATGGATGATGGATGCAATTCCTCTGTTTGCAATTGTTGGCACTCTTGATTCCCTGGTGTGGGGTTTGACCATCTTCACCTCCCTGTTAGTGACCTGGGTAAGTCCAATGAACCAGAGAGCAGGAGTTGCAACTCTGCTGAGGCTCAGGGCCCAGCTGGCACATGGGCAGTCCAGAGATTAAAGTCCTCTGAGTATGCACCATCCGCAGCACCAACCACAGTTTCAGTAAAAGTGACAAAAGGCATTTGTAGGAAGGTCACATCTGAGTCCACCTCCATCACAGTCAAGATTAGTTTGTTGAGTTCCTGTATTTCTAGTAGTGTCAATGTATGTTGGGCATTTCTAGGAATTTGTCTATTTCATCTAGGTTGTCTGTATTGTTGGCATGCAGTTTCTCATAATATCCTCTTATGATCTTTTTTATTTCTGTGGGGTCATCATAATGTCCTCTCCTTTTCATTCCTGATTTTATTTATTTGCACCTTCTCTGTTTTTTCATTGTTAGTCTTGCTAAGAGTTTGTTGATTTTATTGATTTTCTCAAAGAACCAGCTTTCGATTTTGTGGGTTTTCTCTACTGTTTTTTGTTGTTGTTGTTTTTGTTGTTGTACTTGATATCATTTATTTCTGCTCTAATCTTTCTTATTTCTTTCTTTCTGCTTGCTTTGGGATTGGTTTGGTGTTCTATTTCTAGTTTCTCTAGTTGTTCAGTTAGTTCTTTGATTTAGCTCTTTCTTCTTTTTTTTTATTGACTTTGTAATAATATTACATTAAAAATATATATATATGTGAGGTCCCATTCAACCCCACCCCCCACCCCCCCTCTCCCCCCCAACAACACTCGTTCTCATCATCATGACACATCCATTAGATTTGGTAAGTACCTCTTTGGGCACCTCTGCACCTCATAGACAATGGTCCACATCATGGCCCATACTCTCCTCCATTCCATCCAGTGGGCCCTGTGAGGATTTACAATGTCCGGTGATTACCTCTGAGGCACCATCCAGGGCAGCTCCATGTCCCAAAGACGCCTCCACCTCTCATCTCTTCCTGCCTTTCCCCATACCCATCGTCCACCATGTCCACTTTTCCCAATCCAATGCCACCTCTTCTATGTGGACATTGGATTGGTTGTGTCCATTGCACCTCTTTGTCAAGAGGAGGCTCAGATTCCACATGGATGCTGGATGCAATCCTCCCATTTTCAGTTGTAATCACTCTAGGCTCCATGGTGTGGTGATTGTCCTTCTTCAACTCCATCTTAGCTGAGTGTGGTAAGTCCAATAAATCAGATTGTAGGTGCTGGAGTCTGTTGAGGCTCAGGATCTGGCTATCACATTGTCAGTCCAGAGATTCAAATCCCCTAAATATATCTTAAACCCCAACATTAACTGCACCTCCAGCACATTAGCATGAAAGTCTTATGAAGGGAGATCCCATCTGCCTTCACACATAAACACCATTTCCAAAGAGGGGCCATCTGCCCTGGTAGTTAACCCCATTGGCCATGACCATAACTCTCATGGGTCTCTTTAGTCTTCAAAGGAACCAATATATGGGGGTTGTATCTGCTTTATCTGTCTCACTGACTCTGCTCAGTTGTGCATGAGGGCAATCCTTCTGCCAGCCTCCAGACTCTTTTTTAGAAACTCGTAGCCATATAAACTCATTTCTCCTTTCCATTTCCCCCTTACTTTAGGTCAAACATCATTTTAAAGTCATGTTATTTTATGTAGACATGGATATTCTGCTGATCCGCATTGAACCTTCCGTATAAGGTCCTTTTCCAGTTGCATCATCAGTTGGTAGTTGATAGTGGTCCCTCGTTGCCAGGGAGGCTCATCCCCAGGTGTCATGTCCCACGCTGGAGGGAAGGCATTGCATTTACATGCTGAGTTTGGCTTTGAGACTGGCCACATTTGAGTAACATGAAGGCTGACAGGAGGAAATTCCCAGGCACAATGTTGCTCTGGGCCTTGTTCTTATTTTAGGTTTATCAGCTCACAAGCATAGTCATTAGCATCAGGGGCTCACTGTTGAACCCTCACTCCCTCCCGGTCCCCGCCGCTGTACCTGGGAGACTGTCGCTGCTCCCCTAGGGACCACGACAGAGCACCACTGTCCAGGAACCTAGTACCCCCCCTGCTGTGGTTTTTAATTGTTGCCACTATGAGTATATCCAATCATTACCATGCACCCTGGACATATGTTCTGTACAGCTCCCTGTCAGCCATATATCACCTGTCATTGGTATCCCATACCAGTATCCTCCATTGCCATTGTTGAAACACTCTGTGATCCAGAACTCCCCGAAATATGAAGCCCAATATAATGTCATGGTCCCTTACTAGGGAATGGCATATAGCGATGGGTTTAAAGGATAGATAAAGAACTTGGATAAAGTTAGATAAAGAACTTAGATAAAGAATGTTGATTTGAAAAAATTCCACATCCTATCCTTTTTTTTTTTTTTTTTTTTTTTCCCTAATTATTCAGCATTTCTTCACAGGAGTCCTAGACCACAGCAATGCATATATATAATATACAGCACTCCCACACATCCACCAGAAAACCATTTCCCTTCCACAGTGATACTCTTACGCCCTATTCATATCATATTTACATAAAGTGATGTACAGAGTGTGAGATATTAGCTTTCTAACAAGGTAACATCTGTGCTTACATTATGGTGCATACTTTAGGATACACAGTTCTTTACATTTTTAGTTATCCTATGTTTTACATTATGGTTTACATTATCAGTCTGTCATCTCCTCTATGTTATGGTGTAATATTACATGTTTTATACCCATCCTTGTGTACTCTCAAGAAACTCCTCTCTTGCCCCACATTTACTTTGGTTCCACACATTTAACGTCCATTTTCCCTTCCACCTTGGTGCCCACAGTGACAGCCAACCTCCGTTTCCTGAGGAGCCACTTCCAGAGATAGATGGAATAGTGTTCAGGGCCTAACTTGCTCATCTGCCACAATGCCCTGGGAGCCACCCTTTCTCTCGAGGGATACAGTTCCCTCTATTTGATGGCATTAGTCCTCCCCAGGATGTGGGTCCACCCCCACTCTCACTACTTGGGATTCCACACCATGGTGTCACCCACTCTGGCAGAATGAGCATTTAGACATTCCCCAGGAGCCCGTCCTGCATCAGACCCTCCCCTCCGAGCATTCTAAACAGTAACCCTCTTTATTATATTTTGATATGATTTTCTCGGCATTTTACTCTCCACCACCTCCTGACCCTCTCCTGTGTTCGTATGCTACCCCTCCCTCCCCCCACTTTTGGGCAACGTTACCCATCTGTCCCTCCCCAGCCACCCTCAAACCCGTAAAGCCCCAACCAAAGGCAACCCCTTGCCCCCCTTTTATCTCTTCTTTGTGTTCATACTTACCACCATCTCGTCTTAAATTCCACCCCTGCAGACATCGGCTCATATCCTTCCTCCACCCTCCGATTTCCTGTAAGCCTATCGTTCAGTCTCTTGCTATCTAGGGCAGCTTGTTTATTTCATATCATTGAGGTCATGTAGTATTTGTCCTTCAATGTCTGGGTTGCTTCACTCAACATAAGGTTCTCAAGATTCATCCATGTTATCACATGTGTTTGTAGTGTGTTTGTTCTTACAGCCGAGTAGTATTCCATTGTGTGTATATACCACATTTTATTGATCCACTCATCTGTTGGTGGGCATTTGGGTTGATTCCAACTTTTGGCAATAGTGAACAATGCTGCTATGAACATTGGTGTACATATATTAGTTTGTGTCCTTGTTTTCAGTTCTGCTGGGTATATACCCAGCAGTGGTATTGCTGGGTCATATGGCAAATCTATGGCTAGTTTTTTGAGAAACCGCCATACTGTCCTCCAGAATGGTTGGATCCTTCTGCATTCCCACCAGCAGTGGATGAGTGTTCCCCTTCCTTCACATCCTCTCCAGCACTTGTATTCTTCTGTTTTTTTCATAGCTGTCAATCTTATGGGTGTAAGATGGTATCTCATTGTAGTTTTGATTTGCATTTCCCTGATAGCTAGAGATTTGGAACATTTTTTCATGTGCTTTCTTGCCATTTGTATTTCTTCTTTGGAGACGTGTCTGTTTAAGTCTTTTTCCCATTTTTTAAATGGGTTGTTTATCTTTTTATTTTCAATATATAGGAGTTCTTTATATATGCAAGTTATAAGTTTCTTATCAGATATATGATTGCCAAATATTTTCTCCCACTGTGTGGGCTCCCTTTTTACTTTCTTGACAAACTCCTTTGAGGTGCAGAAGGCTTTAATTTTGAGGAAGTCCCATTTATCTATTAGTTCTTTTGCTGCTCGTGCTTTTGGTGAGATATTCATAAATCCATTTCCTATTACAAGGTCCTGTAGATGTTTCCCTACACTGCTTTCTAAGGTTTTTATGGTCTTGGCTCTTATATTTAGGTCTTTGATCCATCTTGAGTTGATCTTTGTATAAGGTGTGAGATGGTAATCCTCTTTCATTCTTCTACATATGGCTATCCAGTTCTCCAGACACCATTTGTTGAATAGGCCACTCTCTCCCAATTGAGAGGGTTTGGTGGCTTTATTGAATATTATGTGGCTGTATATGTGAGGTTTTATATCAGAGCTTTCAATTCAATTCCATTGGTCTATGTGTCTCTCCTTATGCCAATACCATGCTGTTTTCACGACCGTAGCTTTATAGTATGTTTTGAAGTCAGGTAGTGTGATTCCTCCAATTTCGTTTTTCTTTTTCAGTATGTCTTTGGCTATTTGGGGTCTCTTTCCTTTCAATATAAATTTCATAGTTAGTTTTTCTAGTTCCTTAAAGAAGGCTGCATTGATTTTTATTGGGATTGCATTGAATGGGTATATCAGTTTTGGTAGGATAGACATCTTAATAATGTTCAGTCTTCCTATCCATGAACAAGGAATAGTCTTCCATTTATTTAGGTCTTCTTTGATTTCCTTGAACAATCTTGTATAGTTCTCGTTGTATAAGTTATTTACCTCTTTAGTTAAATTTATTCCTAAGTATTTGATTTTTTTATTTACTATTGTGAATGGTATTTGTTTCTTGATTTCCTCCTGATCTTGCTCATTATTGGTGTACAGAAATGCTACTGATTTTTGCGCATTGATCTTATACCCTGCAACTTTACTAAACTCATTTATGAGTTCTAGAATCTTCATTGTAGATCTCTCAGGGTTTTCTATGTATAGGATCATGTCATCTGCAAATAATGAAATTTTGACTTCTTCCTTTCCAATTTGAATGCCTTTTATTTCTGGTTCTTGCCTCAGTGCTCGTGCAAGTACTTCTAAGGCAATGTTAAACAGGAGCGGAGACAGTGGGCATCCTTGTATTGTTCCTGAGTTTAGAGGGAAGGAGTCTAGGATTTCTCCATTGTAAACAATATTGGCTTTAGGTTTTTCATATATACTCTTTATCATGTTCAAAAAATGTCCTTGTATTCCAATCGTTTGGAGGGTTTTTATCAAGAAAGGGTGCTGTATTTTGTCAAATGCTTTTTCTGCATCGATAGATATAATCATGTGATTTTTTTTCCTTCAATCTGTTTATATGGTGTATTACATTGATTGATTTTCTTATGTTGAACCATCCTTGCATACCTGGGATGAATCCCACTTGGTCGTGGTGTATAATATGTTTAATGTGTTGTTGAATACGATTAGCAAGTATTTTGTTAAGTATTTTTGCATCTAGGTTCATTAGAGAAATTGGTCTGTAATTTTCCTTTCTTGTGATGTCTTTGTTTGGCTTTGGTACTAGGGTAATGTTGGCATCATGGAAGGAGTTGGGTAATGTTCTTTCTGTTTCGATGTTTTGGAATAGTTTCAGCAGGATTGGTGTCAGTTCTTTCCGGAATGTTTTGTAGAATTCACCTGTGAAGCCATCTGGCCCTGGGCTCTTCTTAGTTGGGAGATTTTTGATAACTGATTCTATCTCTCTGCTTGTGATTGGTTTGTTAAAGATCATCAATTTCTTCTTTCGTCAATATGGGCTGCTTATGTGTTTCTAGGAATTTGTCCACTTCCTCTAGATTGTCATTTTTGTTGGAATATAGTTTTTCAAAATATCCTCTTATGATAGTCTTTATTTCTGTGGGGTCGGTGGTGATATCGCCTTTCTCATTTCTTATTTTGTGTATTTGCATCTTCTCTCTTTTTTTCTTTGTTAGTGTTGCTAAAGGTTTGTCAATTTTGTTAATCTTCTCAAAAAACCAGCTCTTGGTCTTGTTTATCTGTTCAAGTGCTTTCTTATTTTCTATTTCATTTAGTTCTGCTCTTATCTTTGTTATTTCCTTCCTTCTTCTTCCTGTTGGGTTACTTTGTTGTTGTTTTTCTAATTCCTTCAAATGTGCAGTTAGTTCTTCAATTTTTGCTCTTTCTTCTTTTTTGATATGTGAATTTATGGCTATAAACTTCCCTCTCAGTACTGCTTTTGCTGCATCCCATAAATTTTGGTATGTTGTGTTATCATTATCATTTGCTTCAAGGTAGTCATTGATTTCTTTTGAGATTTCCTCTTTGACCCACTGTTTTTCTAAGAGTGTGCTGTTTAATTTCCAAATCGTGGTGTGAAATCTGGGCTTCTGTCCCTTGCAAATCTCCAGCTTGACTCCACTGTGGTCAGAAATAATGTTTTGTATGATTTCAATCTTTCTGAATTCGTTCAGCCTTTCTTTGTGGCCTAGCATATGATCTATCTTGGAGAATGATCCATGTGCGCTTGAGAAAAATGTATATCCTGCTGTGTTTGGGTGTAGCAATCTATATATGTCTATTAGATCGAGCTCCTCTAATATACTATTCAGATGTTTTGTTTCTTTGGTGATTCTCATTTGAGATGTTCTGTCCAGAGTTGATAGTGGTGTATTAAAATCCCCAACTATAATTGTAGATGTATCTATTCTTTCACTTAGTTTTTCCAGCGTTTGCCTGACGTATTTAGAGGCACCCTTGTTAGGGGCATAGATATTTATGATTGTTCGATCTTCTTGACAGATTTTCCCTTTCACTAAAATGTAGTATCCTTCTTTGTCTCTCACAATTGTTTCACATTTAAAGTCTATTTTGTCTGATATTAATATAGCTACTCCTGCCTTTTTTTGGTTATTGTTAGCTTGTATGATTGTTTTCCAGCCATTCACTTTCAATCTCCATGGTCTCTGGGTCTAAGATGTGTCTCTTGTAGACAGCATATGGATGGGTCATATTTCCTTATCCAATGTCCCAGTCTGAATCTTTTGATAGGTGAGTTTAATCCGTTGACATTCAGCGTTATTACTATCAAGGAATTATTTGTGTTAGCCATATTTTGATTGGATTTGTGTTTGTCATATTTTGTTTGTTTATTTTTTTTTGTCTTTTTTGTTGTTGTTGTTGGTCTTATACTCTCCTCCAACTTTGCCTTTCCTGTTTTTTCCTTTCTTCCTGCAGAACTCCCTTTAGAATTTCTTGAAGGGGAGGTTTCTTGTTGGTATACTCTTTCAGTTTCTGTTTGTCTGTGAATATTTTGAACTCTCCATCATGTTTGAATGCTAGTTTAGCAGGATAGAGTATTCTTGGTTGGAAGTTTTTTTCCTTTAGTACCTTGACTATATCATACCACTGTCTTCTTGCTTCCATGGTTTCAGAAGAGAAATCAGCACTTAATCTAATTGAGCTTCCCTTGTATGTGATGGTTTTCTTTTCTCTTGCTGCTTTTAGGATTTTCTCTTTGTCTTGAGCCTTGGATAATTTGATAAGTATATGTCTTGGGGTGGGCCTGTTGGGGTTTATGACTTGTGGAGTGCGCTGTGCTTCTTGGATATGTACCTCTGTCTCTTTCAGTAGATTTGGGAAGTTTTCAGCCATTATTTCCTGCAACACTCCTTCTGACCCCTTTCCCTTCTCTTCACCTTCTGGAATGCCTATAATACGTATGTTTGAGCGTTTTGCATTGTCATTCAGGTCCCTAAATCCTAATTGGATTTTTTCTATCTTCTTATTGACCCCTTCTACTATCTGTTTGATTTCTGATGTACTGTCTTCCACATCACTAATTCTCTGCTCTGTCTCTTCTAGTCTGCTGATATTTGCTGCAAGTGTATTTTTGATTTCTTGAACTGTGGTGTTCATTCCCATCATATCTGTTATGTTTTTACGTATGTCTGCAATTTCCCCTCCAAGTGATGTCTTCATGTTGTTAACCTCTTTCATTACTGCATCAAATTTGTCGGTGATAAATGTTCTGAGTTCTTTCATTGCTTGTGCCAAGTTTTGCTCCCCTTCGTGATTATTGGTTTGTTGATTGGATTCAGTCATGTTTTCCTGATTATTGGTTTGGTTTGTAGATTTTTGTTGCTTTCTGGTCATCTCTTTATTTTGACGAATTTAATCAGTTCCTTAGCTTCTTTGTCTGCTTTTGGAGGTTAATTAGTTGTTATTTTTGCATAGGTGTTATATCTTCTCTTTGTCACTTTTTTCTTCTTATTCTAGTTACTTGTTGTTGGTTAAGTTCACTTTAGAGGAAAGTATTAGTGTTGGGGAAAGGCAATTGTGTAAGCAAGGGAAAAGTGTAAAGTAGTTTTGGTAATGTATGTTAACAAGGCAAGAATATGAGATCTGGGAGGATGGAGGTTAGATTCATGTAGATTGTATAGAGTTATAGCTGTAGGTAGAGTACCTTTTATGAAGTAGATGACTGAATATGGGCGGAATATGGTATGAACTACAAAGCTATTGTTTTCATGAGAGAGGGAAAAAGAAAAGAAAGGTAATAGTTTCAAGAGTGGATAACAGACAGAAAACAGAACAAAGGTATTAGAAATTAAGAGTTAGACACTTTGTGGATCAAAGAACGGGAGGTGGGGGGTGGAATATAGGAGAGACAGTAGATGATAGTGGATATCAAGATGCAGGGGAAGGGGGATAGTGTAGGTAGCCTAAATCAGTTCACACAGAAATGAGGCAGTGGAGGATGGGAAAACCCAGCAAATGTGAGGTGTTCCCTGTAGCACCTATTGTGTACTTGAATTAAAATAAAATAAATGGAAAATGAGGGACAAGAGGGAAAGAGAAAACCGAGAAAAAAAAAGAAACTAATTATAATAAAGAAAAAAAGAAAGACAAGAAGAAAGGAAGAAAGAAACAGAGGATAGGCAAACGGTGGGGAACAGATAGGGGGAAGAGAGATGCAGGTATACACGTGTCACAATTGCAACACTATCTAAAACAACAACCAAAAAAACCCCTAAATAACTGTCTAAAAAAAAAACGACTTTGGGGGACACGCTAGGAGAAAAGACTAGGGGATAATGCAATATTAGCAATCAGGGCGTCAAAAAGAGTAAAAAATAAGATAAAGTGAAAATAAAAACAAAACAATATGAACCAATAAAGATAAAACGCAAACGTTAAGGTCCAGGGCACTCATGGACCCCAGGTAGACCCCAGGGCATGATGGATTCAGGGGTGGAAAGTCTGAGACACTGAAGACTCAGGAGGTGTGAGTCTAGGGTGTGGACCGCCAGAGTCCAGGGGACCCAGACCTGGCAACCTCAAATCTGGTCCACAGAAAGCTTAGGAGCCCCGCAGTGCAACACAGCCCTCAGGGATCCCCGTAGCTGGGTGCCAGCCCCATGGGGGAAGCCAGATCCGCGAATTCTATATTGAATGTCTGATCCCTGAAATTCACCTACTCCTCAGGGTTTCAGCCTTTGGACCGCTCCCTCCCTGTGCTCCCACGCAACGGCCACTTGAGGGCGCCTCTACACCACAGCCAGTTCAATGACCCAGATCCCAAGCCCCGCTGGGTGGGGTGGGCTTCAGCTGGAAACTCCGAAAACAGACTCTAAGATCCAAAATCCCAAACTTCGCAAAATATTCCCCAATCAGCTTCCAGACGTGTCCTCCTCCCTCACTGCACCCTACAACAGTCTCCCAATTGTGTCCCCTTATTGCACAAAATCCAATTCCATTGCAGATCGGCAGTCAGACCTGTGGGGATGGGGCTCCAGGCGGAAGCGCTACCCCCCCGTCCGTCGACCAAAACGTCCCCCGCTTCACAACAAAGCACCGTCTGTCTCCCCAAATCGATCTGCAAAGGAGTCTTGTCCCAACAATCCCTCACCAGCCAGCCCAGTATCCGCGAATTTGTCAGCACCGCAAAGCCTCCAGAAAAAGGAAAAACAAAAAAAAACAAAAACCCTGGCCGCCGCGGCTCCGGAGCTTCAGGAGCGCCCGCTACCGCGGCTCCGCCCACCCAAGGAGGGAACTTCCCGAGCCCAGCTGGGACCTCCGTTTATATATTATAGACGTATCCTCTCTGTTACCTTCCCACCGAATTGACGTCCAGACACCTTCCAACCAGCAAAAATCCCCGAAACAGCGCGGTCCCAAAGAGCCTTCAACGCTGCCCAGCTGCCCCCTGCAGAGACATTACCAGGCAAGCTCACACAGCCACCATCTTGCCTCTCTGATCCATGGCACATTCTTAGTCAGTGTTCCAGAGAAGAATTAAAATAGAAAACAGTAAATAGCTTCTAACAAATGAAAAGGATAAAGCATCATGCAAATCTTATGTGAGCCAACAAAGGTATGACTAAAAGGGAAATTTATAGCCATAAGTACATACATTAAAAAAGAAAAATAAAATTGTAGAGACCTAACTGCACACCTGGATGAACTAGAAAAAAGTAAAGTAAACTCAAACTATGCATGCAGAAAGAGAGAAATGAAAAAAAAAAAAAACGTGTAGAATACAAATAAATGCAATTGAGAATAAAAAATAAGACTTCAAGGAAGAAAACTACATCATGTATCATTGTACATTTATTAGATTGGCTGCTATTTAAAAAACTATAAAACTACAAGTGTTGGAGAAGATATGGAGGAAAAGTGACACTCATCCACATCTGGTGGGAATATAGAATGGTGCAGCCACTGTGTAAGACAGTTTGCTGGTTCCTCAAGAAGGTAAATAAAGAACTGCTATATGATTTGGGAATCCTATTCTGAGGGACATACCCAGATAAATGAACATGAACAAATATGTGTACAACCATGTTCATAGCAGTATTATTCACTGTTGCCAAAAGTTGAAAGCAACCCAAATATCCATCAATAGATGAAAGGATAAGCAAACAGTGGTATAAAAGACTATAGAATATTAGTCAGTTGTAAGAAGGAATGCTAAAACATGGATGAATTGTTAAGTCCCAAAGCTGGGCCTTTGAGGATAACCAGATATATATATATATCTGCATCCTATATTTAAAAAACACCAAAACCTTTAACCTGAGAGCTAGGCAGAGCTTACAAATATTATGTCTGCAGACAGGAGCCAAGATTTGTCTAAAGTGACTCAGTGTCACTGTTCCCCTGTGGCCGTTAGCTAGACGGCTTTCGCCTAGGTGAGACGAACTTCTCGAATGGGTTGTGAGTGATGGCAGGGCCCTGGTATCACACAGCCAGATTAAACACACAGTAACCACCCCGGAGACGCAGGCTTGTGGTGCAGGTCTGGTTTATTGGGGAAGTGGTACAGCTTATATAGGCAGGGGTGGGGGCTTGAGGTGATGCTTCAGTTATAGATAGGCTATGGGGATTGGGGTAATATGAAGCAGCTACTTGATGGGATGAGGTAGTTTTGAAGTTGGAGCATGTGGGCTTCTCTGGCAGGAAGCTGGCTAGGAAGAAGGGAGGTGCCTTTTATGATAGCCATTGTGTATGCTTAGCGACCATTCTGGCTACATGTTTGCCAGCAAGCTCACCAACAATACCTCCATTTTTGTTTTATTTCAAGACTGCAATAACTGTGCCTGTCTTAGGGTGTTCTCCCTTGAGAATCTTACCCATCTTTGGCTACCAGTTATGAATCATTTATGCCATGCAGTTGCACCTGTCTTAGGTTGCCTCCCTTTGGAGGTCTTACCCATCTCTGGCTATCAATTGAGCTTTGTGGCTGGAGGAAAGGTGGCTGTGTGCTACCTACATGGCTACACAGCAGTGGTGGCTTCAGGTTCTTGTGTTTCTTCTTGCATGAGCAGTTGGTACTGACGAAGCTGAAGTGAATAAATGGTGAAGGCTGAAATGTTTTCTATTCTTCTCTGTAGCCACTTAATGAGATAAGGAGCTATAGACACAACACAAATGATTAGCATTAAAGGACTAATAAGTGGTGTAGCCACTGTACGAGGGGGGAGGAGAGCCAATTCATGAATGGGGGACTGAATGATTGAGTTTTAGTTAAATTTTTACGCAGGTCTTTTAATATTTGGATATTTTGTTCCACTATACCGGAGCTATTAATGTAGAAACAGCATTCTTCTTGGAGGAATAAGCACATTCCTCCTTTTTTGGCTGTGAGTAAGTCGAGGGCCCTGCAATTTTGGAGGGTTACACTGGCTAGGGAGGTGAGTTGCTCTTAAAGAGCTTGAAGGGAGGCAGTTGTCAAATCAAGGGCTATTTGTACTGATTCTTTAAAATTACCGTTGATGATAACAGTGTGTGCTAAGGTGCCACCGGCAAGTCCAACAGCTGCAAGGGAGGAGGTAAGGCTGGCTCCTACCAGAAGTGGAAGGAAGGCAGCTCACTTGCTATGGAAAAAAGAGAGCACCTGGGAAGCTTCAGACTCTGTATATAGTATAAACTGTGGGACAATGACTACAGGAATACAGGGACCAAGAGTGGTGGAATTAATCAAGGGTGTGATTGTTTGATTGCACCAAAAAAAAGAGGCCTCTTGGGAGCTGGATGGTACCTGTAAAGGAAACATTTGTTGTGCAGGTGGGAGAGAAGGAGGTATGGCTGGTTTGGAAGCAGGTGATATTTTCAGGGCTGCTCCAAAGGGGGATATGTGTAAGGGGGGAAGAGAGGTTGCCGGGTGTTGCTGAGGAATAGCCGGAATAGTTGGAGATAGAAACAGGGACAGCCTCTAGTAGGGGATGCTGGAGGGAGGTGCACAGGAAGCAATGAGAAATATTAGCAATTCCAGATTGATTAAGGAAAGAGATGGTATTATTGAGAATTGTGAGCCAAGAAGGGGGATTATATACTAGCAGTTGCTCGTTTAATTGCTTTTTTGCTGTTTTTATATTTACGAGCACGTTGGATATACTGATTGGAGATGAGGACTGGTTGTAGAGACTATAGCGGCGGGAAACCGTTATGGATCTGGTAGGCCAAGTGTCACCCCCGTGAGCATATAGCTTGCCGGTGATTCCAGTAGCCCATCTGTCATTCCAGGGGACTTTTATATGGAGGTAATAACCAGATTTATTGGCAAAGAAGAAGCTTGGGAAGGACGACTGCCATGGCCAGTTAATGACACAGCTCCAATAGGGGCAGCCTCCATAATAAGGGCCTTGGTAATAGGTGTTGGTACAGTATGCTTCGGTTTGGGTGTGAGGGAAGCAGGCGTAAGGTTTACGGCTACTTTGTTGGTATGATTTAGGTGTTTCGGTGAGTTTGATAGTAAGAGGTGTTTGACATCCCTGAGGTGAACAGCGGCCTGTGCCAAGGGGGCGCGATGTGGTGCTTGAGCAAGAGGTTATAGTTTCTTTTACTGTGAACGTCCAGAGATAAAGGGCTTGTCCATTGACTGAGATAATGAGTGAGATAATTAGAGAAGGAGTGAGTATGTATAAGAGGCAGCACATGATGGGTGGGTTATACACAGCAGGCGATAGCGAGAAGAAGGCAAATATACGTTACAAAGAAAGTGAGGAGGAAGGATTTGTGCAGCATTGTCCAGTCACTCGGAGAGCCAGCGAATAACAGGAGGGCTCCAACAAGGGTGACAAAGCTACATAGAAGGGTTCCAGGGAGGCTACACAGCTGCATTGGTTTTGGTGGCAGGTTTTACGAGACAGCTTGGGATCCACAAAGGCTGGTCGGTGTTTTCTGGAAAGATACAAGCAAATCCTCCTCCTTGTGTTAGTAGAGGGTGGGGGCCTTTCCATATGTTAGTGAGGGGGTCTTTCCACATAACAAGGGGGACCGGCGTGGGGGCTAGTCTTAGGCCTCCCCAATGCCGGATTGCTGGAGTAGTATGATTTTTGTCAAAGGTAAGGAAGTTGATAGTGACTAGGGCTCTGTTGAGCAAATCTTGGGGGGTTGCTGTAGGGAACTCCCCTGAAAGTTTCTTCATTGTATTTTTGAGGAGCGCATTAGATCTCTCAACTAGGGCCTGTCCTTGAGGGTTATAAGGGATTCCTGTTTTGTGTTGAATATTCCAGTCATGGCAAAATTGTTTAAAAGTTTTGGACTGAAAGCAGGGTCCATTATCTGTTTTTATAGTCCAAGGGATACCCATTTGATTAAAGGCTTGAAGGCAGGCTGTTATAACATTTTTTGCTTTTTCTCCAGATAAAGCAGTGGTGAAGAAAACTTTGGAGAATGTGTCTACTAGCACGTGTACAAATTTATAGTGGCCAAATGAGGGGACATGTGTGATGTCCATTTGCCACAGTGCATTTGGATGGAGGCCCTGTGGATTAACTCCTTGGGGCTGTAAGGGGCCTATAGGAAGGAAAGGTGCACAGTGTTTGCACTCATGTGTGAGGTGCTTACACTGGGCTTGAGTGATGTCGGGAAAAAGGTGATGGAGGGAGTTAGCTGACATGTGGAATTTTGCATGTAGGAGCCTGGCTTAATCTAAGGAGGTAGAGAGTATGGAAACAGTGAGAGAGGAGTCAGCAAGGTTGTTTCCTTCACTAGTGCTCCAGGTAATCCAGTATGTAAATGGATATGCTGGATATACCAAGGAACTGTACAATTTTTGAGGAGGGGTTGTAGCACTAAAAGGGTGCTATCAATTAACAAACTGGGCTTAATCTTTAGGGTTGCATAGGGCAGTATTCGAATGGCATTGGCGGCATAGGCACTGTCAGAAAAGATGTTGATAGGGGTGGACTGATTTTGTATAAAGGCTTGCAGGAGAGCTAAGAGCTCCCTGGCTTGCACTGATGCAGCATGTGGAAACACTTGGATAGAATTAGGAGAGGGGGGATTTTTTGTTACAATAGAAAAGTGAGTTTTATTAGCATCTGTAAATATGGTAGGGGCGTGAGGTAATGGAGAGGTGAATGGGAACCCATGAGAGGAGAGGACAAAGGGGAGGAGAGTTATGGCAGTAAGGAGTTTGTCTTTTGGATTATGGTGGCTGATTTGCCCAGTAAAGTTAGCTAGGAGAATTTGCATGTTGAGACTTGTTTGAGCCAGGGTTTGTAATTGTTCAGTAGTAATGGGGAGGATTATTGTATCTGGTTCTATTACATAGAGGAGAATGGCTGTTTTTCTAAGTTTTTGTCCTATTATGCAAAGGCTTTCTACATGAGAAGTGATTCATTCTAATTGACTTATGGCAAGGTGTACCCAGAACAAGGGCACCTGTTGATAAAGGACACCCGTGGGTGTACCTGGAGTATTGAGCACAATGGCTAAGAGCGGAGGGGAGGGCTGAAATCTAGTCACGCTAATATTAGCCAGTTTAGCATTAATGAGTTGTAGGGCTTGGCGGGCTTCTGGGGTGACTGTTCACTGGCTAGAATGGTGGCGTCTCCTTCGACGAGGGAGAATAAGGGTTTAAGTTCTTGTGTAGTCACACTTAGATGGGGGTGCAGCCGATTGATATCCCCACAAAGCTGCTGTAATTGAGAGAGAGAGCAGGAGGAAGGTAATTGTAACTTAGGGGTGGCAGGTCGTAAATGACTGGTGATGGTGTACCCCAAAAAGGTAAATGGGGGCACAGTTTGTATTTTTTTCAGGTGTGATTTTGAGGCCTAGTTGGTTGAAATTATTTAACAGGGAGTGGAGACAGGCTTGGAGCATGTTAAGGTCTGGATGTGCTAGAAGGACATCATCCATATAGTGAATTATTTGGCAGTATGGAAGGAGTGGAGAGGTTGCTTGACTCACAAACATTTGACAAATAGCTGGGCTATTTTTCATTCCTTGAGGAAGGACTTTCCACTGATACCATAACTGCAGGTATGCATTGTTAGGAATGGGCAGTGAAAAGGCAAAAAAGGGGTGGTCTGCCTCATGGAGCAGAATGGAAAAGAAACAGTCTTTGATATCGACTGTGATTATATGAAAGCCATGAGTAATGGCAGAAGGGTGTAGAAGGCCAGGCTGAGGGGAACCAATTTTTTGGAGATGAGCATTAACTTGGCGGAAGTCTTGAAGGAGCCGCCAGGTATTGGAAGTTTTCTTTTGAATTACAAATACAGGGGAGTTATGTGGGCTTACAGAAGGTTCAAGATGACCTGCAAGTATTTGTTCTTTAACTAGCCGGAGCAGGGGAGGAGTTTCTGGCGAGGCAACGGCCACTGATCCATCCAAATTGGGTTTATGGTGCTCCAATTAAGCTTAGCAGGAGCAGGATAGGGAATATGAAAGGTAGGGGGCAGATCAGTGGCCTTTAGAATTGGGGGGGCATTTGGGTAGTGAGGATTGCCCCACTGACGGGGGGAGGATGTCACATCCCCAGAGGGAGTGAGCCAAGTTAGGGATGACTAAGGGGCAGAAAGTACCGCTTTTACCATCAGGGTCAGTCCACGAGAGGGGAGTGCTGACGTGCTGGGATTGCTGAAGCCCAGCAACGCCCTGTACTAGGGGGCCAGACTGCAAGGTCCAGGAAGGCTGGACATCCTGCGGGCGCAGAACAGAAATATCGGCGCCGGTATCAACTTGCCCTTTTATAGGATGTCCTTGGACTGTAAGTGTAAGGAAGGCTTTATGCGCAGTAATGGGTATGGCCCAGTGCACAGAGGGATGAGGGGTGGTTATGGTGCAGGCTTGAGGAGACTTTGACTCAGGAGAGGCAGGCGAAGGGGGCTCAGCAGTGGTAGAAGTGGTTTCAGAATTATCACCATATAGCACTGCTTGCTCAAGATCGTCTAATCGTTGGTTGAGCTGGTCAAGCCAATGTTTGGTGGCATCAAAGGGGAGAGGGGGTTGTGGGGGGTCAGATTTGTTAATGAGATGTTTTTCAACTGCGGCTATCTGGTCTTCTAGCAGTTGGAGATTCGAAGGGGTGGCAAGCTGAGGGCGGGTAGTTGAAGAAGCTGTGGCGCTAACATAGGGGAAGTCCTCTCTTACTGGCGGGGCTGAGAGGCACCCTGCAGAAAGCTTAAAGGTGGGAGAGGATTACCCATGATATCAGTTTTGGAGTGGCAATCTTTCTTCCAGTGCAGGCCTTTAAGGCACCTGGGGCAAATGGCAGGAGGAGGTCTGGGGAGGTGAGAGGGGGAGGAGAGGGAGCCCGATTGGCATAAGGGGGAGGAAGGGGGGCTTGATTTTGTGGGCACTCTCGAGCAAAATGCCCTGGTTGTCTGCATTTAAAACAGAGCCTTTGCAGCTGCTGCAGATGTTGTGCGACAGCAGCAGATAAAACGGTGGGGGAGGGTGAAGCCTCAAGGCCTGAGCGATACTGCCAATGTCTCTACAAGCAAGAACCCAATCGGTAGGTGTTTTATTATGGATAGGAGTGATAGCCTGTTTACAGGCGGTATTCGCGCCTTCCCACAATAGTTCTTCAAGTAAAGCTTCAGCTGCAGTTGAGTGAGAAAGTTTACCATAAACAGCCTCTTTAACACGACTGTAAAAGGCAGAAAAGGACTCATTGGGTTCCTGAATAAGCTTAGCAAGTTGCACGGGCTTGCCATTTGGGTTGATTTTATGGAAGGCGGCCTTAGCGAGAGCGGCACATTGATCTGAGTAAGGAGCAGGAAGGCCTGCCTGAATCTGGGGGAGAGTAAACTGTCCTTCACCTTTGAGCGCGTCAGGCGGAATATGAGGGAGGTTGTTAGAGAGGTTTTGGGAGCCTTGCTGGCGATCCCCAGCATCATAAAGGGCTAACCATGTGACATAATCAGTAGGGGTAAGTATAGTGCAAGCGAGAATTTTCCAGTCGCTAGCAGTATTGTGGGCTAGTGAAATATTTTCAAGGAGCATTTGAGCATAGGGGCTATTGAGACCATCTTCTTGAACAGCTTTACGAAGGTTAAAAACAGTTTTATAGTCCCAAGGCTGCCAATATGCAGGAATATTGTCGTTAGTAGAGTATTGTACAGGAAGAAGGGTGGGGGGGACAGGGTGGAAGGCAGTAAGGGGAAGTACTAAGATTAGACAGAACCAGAGGGGGGAGGAAGGGGTTTCCAGAAGAGAAGGGAGGGGGAGTGGTATTTTGTGGGGTAAGCAGAGAGGGGGGTTGGAAGGGAGGGGCAAAGGGCTCTATGGGGGCAGTAGCGGAGGAGGATGGGGGGCAGGGGGCGGCACAACAACAAAGGAAGTGGCGGCCGGAGGCAGGGGGAGGGGACGGCGGCGCCTGCTCTTCTGCGCTCCGGTCCTGGAATTTCTGTGGCGCCAGGGCTGGGCAGCGAGGAGGAAGCGGCAAGGGAAGGATTAGAGGTAGGGGAGGGGGGAGGTGCTGGGAGAACGGGATATAGGGACTGGGGCACAGGAGGGGGAGGTCGTGCAGGCTTAGGGGTATGTTGGGGAGGGGAGTCTTGTGGAGAATAATCAGGAAGGGGGGGAAATGGCTGTAGGGTTAGAAAGACAAGCGTGAATAGCTTGGAGCGCGGGCATGAGACCTACGGGAAATACCTTTTGTTCACGAGTCTCGGCTGACTGAACTCTTGAAATTAATTTGGACCATGTGGCGGGGTCCCATAGGAGGGCGGTGGAAAGCCACGGAGTATAGCGAACGATAATGTCCCAGTACTGTGCAAGCTCCTTTTCCGTAATTTTAACACGGCATCTTGCTAAGAGAGCATGCAGTACTCTCGCCTGAGGTGCTTTCTCAGAAGAGGCTAAATTCCCCATTCTGAGCTTCACTTACCTATAGGAAGAGGATCACTTCGGATCCCGCTGGTTGCTGTCCGAACGAGGTGAGGGTGTTCAGGGTCCCTGTTCAGGCGCCAGATGTCGCTGTTCCCCTGGGGCCGTTAGCTAGACGGGTTTCACCTAGGTGAGGCGAACTTCTCGAATGGGTTGTGAGTGACGGCAGGGCCCTGGTATCACACAGCCAGGTTAAACACACAGTAACCACCCCGAGACGCAGGCTCGTGGCACAGGTCTGGTTTATTGGGGAAGTGGTACAGCTTATATAGGCAGGGGTGGGGGCTTGAGGTGACGCGTCAATTATAGATAGGCTAAGGGGATTGGGATAACATGAAGCAGCTACTTGATGGGATGAGGTAGTTTTGAAGTTGGCGCAGCAGGCTTATCTGCCAGGAAGCTGGCTAGGAAGAAGGGAGGTGCCTTTTGTGATAGCCATTGTGTATGCTTAGCGGCCATTCTGGCTACATGTTGTTTGCCAGCAAGCTCACCAACAACTCAGACCTGATTCCCTGTGCTGCTGTTTCACTCTTGCTTAAATACTCAAGTTAATACTTAGCATTGGCTCTGATTATGCATTCGATTTTATGCATATGGATGAACACACATACACATAACTGGTTATACAATTGTATGATTAATATGTCCAGGAAATCACACTTGCACACACATTGCATGATCAAAAATGGGGCAGATAACTCGACCCCTGGGTGGGAGTTTTACTATGTTAATTAAGCAAGTTGAAGTGAGGACAGCAAGGGACTTCTGTGCAGGTCTGGCCAAATGGTTGATACTTCAATGGTTTTCATGCTTCATTGTTTCAACAGAAGGTCTTGACCAGTGAAAGCAGAATTTGACACTGAGTTTTACATCTCATTACCTTCTAAATTGCATACAATTCTTTCCTTTGTACCATGGTAACAGGGAGAGAAACAAGTTATATTCAGGTGTTCAGTCATCCTACATCCATCAGAATCTTCGAGACATTATGTTTAGTGAAATAAGTCAATCAATAAAGGACATATATCATATGATTTCAGTGATATAAACAAAGGATATTGACTAGAATCACAAAGGTAATATGAAATATGAGTTAGCAGGAGATAGACAGTAGAGAATGGTGAGGTGATGCTCAATCTGGGTAGAACCTATGAAGTTGTGAATGGAGTGATTTGGCATTGGATAGGGTAATGGTGGTAGGGATATGAATGGGTTGATGATGCTGGTGTGTGAGTTTCAGTGGGGCTGGGGGTTGGGTTGGGTTACTGATTGAGCAGGTGGGAGGGCTGGAGGAAGGATCAGATGAACTTAGGAGTTTGAGGAGTGGTTAAAAACACAATTGTGGAAGTGTCCTTTCAGCAATTATGGAAGGGAGGGCACCAGTGCAGGGTGTTGGTGAGGAGATGGGTGGAGAAGGGTACATCTAGGCATACCTCTATGGAATCCTTCATTATTTTGCATCATCCTTTCACAGAGGCCATGCTAATCTCTGTATCATTCCAATAGTAGTATAGTTGCTGCTGAAGCTAGCACTGGGGCATACCTCTGTGGAATATGACTGTGTTTATGTGGTCATATGTATTATCTCAGTAGCTAGAGACCCACATAATGGCCAACAAAATCCATATGCCTACCCTTTGGAGTCCTGTTGCAATCTCAAATAGAGGGGCAAGAATCACTAGAGTAAATAGGCAATGTCTAATAAAAGAAAAGAGGCCAATATGCCTATTATAACCCAACTCTTGAAGGGCATGAGTTGGTGTGGCTGCAAGAACAAAGAATGCACTGAGAAGAGAATCAGACATAAGTTTTATTGGGACTTATGAACAGGAGAGCTCATTGGTGGCCAGTCAAGGAATGAATGAAAATAGGGCTCCACAAAGTGATGAGAAAATTAAGGATGATATATAAAGGGTTTCAGAACAGAGTTCCTGCTAGGGTCATGTGAAGCATATAGATGACATGTATGGATGTTTTTGCTATGCTCATAGGAAGACATTTACTGCTTTGTGAAGATCTTATTTTATGATAACATTATACATCCTTTACCCTCTGGGGAGGATTGTTGACCTTTAACTTATGCTTAGGTCACACAGGTGGCTGCGTGCTGAGGACTTGAGGAGGGAGCCTGGACTCCCACAGTTGCACAAAGCTGCCTACATTGACAATAGGACAAAATTCCACAGGTAACTACACATCACGGATTCTGTGTGTTATTCCATTGCCCTTGGACAATGCAACCTAGGGTGATAGACTCAGTTCTTAACCACCCTAAATTATTATATAAGCATATCCTAATAAAGGCCTGGATTTATTCACCAGTTCCCTTAAAAGGGAAAACATATAATCGAGTCTCATTGAAAGAGGGCAGCTATATTTCAGTCTTAAATGAGAAAGTCATGTTCCAAACTTGTCAGTGGGTTGTATTCTGTCATGCCAGCAATGTGTTTCATGCTGTCAATTTGCTGTAGTTATGATCCAAGGAAGGCCAGGAGCATCCTCGACTTACCAAGGAAGATCAAACATTGGTTTGATTGTGGGCATGTGTTACTGCTGAAGCTCACTGTAGGCAAGGGCATAGGGGCAAAAAGAAAAATGTTTACGGGGAACATGAGGGGGAAGAAACATTTCCATTAACAGATAATAAGTAGTCCAGGACTTTCAAACTGGACCTTGTGACCAGGGTCTTTGGTGGACTTTATTTTGACCAGCTGTCTCCCCTGTTTCCTAAATTAACCTGCCTCAATTCCCTCCTCAGAGAGTTCACCCCCTTATTCTTGAGGGGGAACTGAAGGGTAATGGTTATTCTCCTGTAGCTGCTTCCTGCTGATTAGGGGCAGAAGTTCCTTGACTAATGATTTGTGAAACTCTCCATCTATTTTATTGAGTTTGAGGGAAGGTGGGCCTGGCACCATGATTGGAGTAGGATGAAACCCCCACATGACTAATACCATTTTCTGGAAGGAATTGACCCTGGAAAAAATAAACTTATGTTAGAATTTTCAAAATATGTGGTCCTACTAAAAGGATAAATAAAATGGTGATAAGCAGTCCCCAAAGGTAGGGTAGCCATGCATATTGGACCATGGGAATGGGAAAGCCTAGGTGTCTCCAGAGACTACATCTTTCTGAAGCTGATGGACTTGTCCTGTAAGTTTCAAATGCTGCTAGAAAACTGCCACGCTCAGTTCCCAGAGTGGTGGTTATGCTTATGACAGCTAGGAGAGTTAAAAAGAGGCACTACCCTAGATATAAACTCACAAAGACAATATAGGCAAAAACAAGACAAGCATATGGCAGGCAAAATAAGGACAATACTTAAGAAAGGCATTGTTTTATCTTATAGGCACATTCATTAAATCATTAGAAAATGAATTACATTTATAAAGACTATTAACATGTTATATTCCTATAGATATTGTCATACTCATCAGGTATATAGGTACAGTACTTAACACTAATCAATATACTAATAAATGCACAAGTTCCTCTTTGAGCTGATGTTAATAGATCTAAGCTCCAGGTTTGCTTTACCATACATGTTGTCTCTCCATGGGAGTAGACCATAATGCCAATCATTTAGGTCTGTTTAGTTTCTACTCATGTTACCCCAGTAAGTAATACTCCACTTGGTACGTCCTTCACACAGTCAGCATGCTGCAGCACCACTGGCTCTTGGAGGGAGGCTCCAGTGCTTCACCTGTCTGGTTCATAGCACCTTTGGGCATTATGAAACATTATCAGTTTATAGGCAATACCCATAGTAAATCTGGCCACTCAAACTATTGCCAGCTGCCTGAAACAGCAACATACTCTCCATCCACTTCAGGAGCATGCCCAGAGAAGGAAGATCCTTTTATTATTTTAAGGGTTGTAGTGACCAACCTAGCCAATAACTCAAATGGAGAGACACTATTCAGGATACTAGAGGCCGGGGTTTGAATGTGCAAGAGAGTTTGACAAAACTAAAGCTAGCTCTTAATTTTTATAAATTTTCTAAATTCTTCCAATGCAGTTTATAACATTAAATGGACTTAACTATTTTTATTACTTTACTTCTACAACCTTTGCCATGATTATGTTAATAAACAGATATTTTAACTTAGCAGTATAGGAAAAAGTACTTTCTCCATTATTTTATGAAAACCTAAGATTCCCAATGGAATCAAGATTATCTTCCCACTACCACTACTTTAATATGCAGACTGAAGTGGCCTCTGACAAGTTTCACTGTCATGAAGTTACTTTTTATCAATCTAGGTTTCTAATTAATAATGGCTTCCTGGAACAAGTCATTTAAGTATTTCTGTTTAGAAGATATTTTTGCAAACTTCCTGTAACCAATCATAACAATATGGACTATAGTTACTTCATCTCCAGACAAATTTCACCCTTACAAAACACATTCCCTTACTTAATACTACCTTCTACAATGTCTTCAAAACTTTCCATATTATTTCAATCCTTATCTTACATATTTCCACTCTGATTTTTTTCCTTTTCTTTTTAAAAAAAATTTTTGTATTTTTTAAAAGATACATAGTTCACAAAAAGTGTTCCTTTAAAAAATGAGGTTCCCATATACCCATCACCCCAACTGCCCCACTCCTCCCATATCAACAACCTCTTTCATCATTGTGGCACATGCAATAAGCATGCAGTGAGCACATTTTGGAGCTCTGTTGCATCTCATGGATTATAATCTACATTGTAGTTTACACTCTCCCCCTGACCATTCAGTGGGTTATGGTAGGATATATAATGTCCAGCATCTGTCCCTGCAATATCATTTAGAACAACTCCAAGTTCTGAAAATGCTGCCATATCACATCTCTTCTTTCCTCTCCCTACACTCAACAGCTGCAATGGATACTTTTTCCACTCTGATATTATGAAAGCCAGTCATCTAATCTTAGGGAAAAAATGCATTCCCCTTAACAAACTAATCAAATTTTAGTCAGCATTGACCATTAATTTACTTCCACAAATCTTTTACAAAGAAATATATATATGTACATCTTTTCACACATTCTGTTCTATGAAAAAATACCTGTTCATTTCAATTAAAGCAAAACCAATTTTTTAAAAAGAGGTTTGTAAAAATTTCATTAATCAAAATTTACTATTTTAAACATCTTAAAGATTTAACAATATAATGTTAATTTACTTTGTTATTATCCAATGGACAGGCAGATTACACCCAAGCTAAAAAAAGTTGAAACCATTATAGTTTATGCAAGAAATGTTCTTTTCTCTTCCTTCCATCACAGGAAGTTAAACCTCTGTTTTTCTGTAATATAATTCTAAAATTGTGAAGAACCTAAAAGTATACTGGCTACTGGCTACCAAGTTCTGTAATATATTATTGTTTAATTTGTTTTAATCAAAATTTTGAAAAATCTTCCCATAGCTTTCAAGGATTTTTTCTTTACTTACTGAAACTTGGCCATTACATTGTTACTGTCATCACAAATTCTTTTAAAACTTAACAGGGGGCAATAAGAAAATGAAATAATTTTTAAAATAATAAAGCACAATTTTTTAAAATATAAAAAATAATTTAGTTGGGGGATTCCATAATCAGACTATGCAAAACAAGGTTTATTCTGTAATATCCCCTTTGTCCCTATCATTTTAATTTTCTCATCTAGCAGGCAGAATTCTAGGCTAAACTCACATTTCCTCTATTTTCCACATCCACCCCATCCCCTTAGGTTCCTTAACTGGTTTTGTTTTTAAATTTTTAAAATTTAATTGCCTTTTAAAAAATATACATAGATCACAAAAATTATTACATTAAAAATTTAAAAATTTCCCATATATTCTACCCCCCACCTCATGTCCTCCTCCCACATCAACAACCTCTTTCATCATTGTGGCAAATTCATTGCATTTGGTGAATACATTTTGGAGCACTACTGCATCACATGGATTAGAGTTTACACTATCCCCCAGTCCATTCAGTGGGTTATGGCAGGATATATGCTGTTCAGCATCTGTCCCTGAAATATCACTTAGGACAAATCCAAGTACAGAAAATGCTCCCACATGACATTTCTTCTTCCTTCTCCCTGCCCTCAGCAACTACCATGACCACTGTCTGCACATCAGTGATACAGTTTATTCCCTTGCTAGAGCCACAATATTTCTATAGTAGAATATTGTAAGTCCACTCTCATTAGTTAGAAGAACTTGTGAGTAGGATAGCTATAGAAAGATCATGGAAGAATTTCAGTAAACTTTTTAGTTTCCTTCCTTTAAATTGTTTTTTTTTTTATTCAGATTTTATGTGGCTTTTTATCCTGTTTGGCTTCACCAATTTGAGTCTCAGATGTACTCATTTATCAATATAAATGCTTATTTAAAAATTGCCCATATATATAGAGCTCTTTTAGGAATTTTCATTTGTTAATTTAAAATTATTAAAACCAAACAGAAGTGTAAAAATATACACTGAACAAACTGACAAACACAAAAGGAGTTAAGGCACACCAATAGAAACATAAAACTCATTAATTTGACTCATGATTTTCACTCCCTTGATTTGGCTGTCCTCAAGTTCTTCACCATTTCACATCTCTGATTTTATTGCTTTTAAAATCTCCTCTGGAATCTGTGTTGCCTGTACTGTGCAGCACATTCTTGGAAACACTTTTAACCGTAACCAGCAAACAGGTATACTTGAGAAGTATAATTGCTGTTAAGCACTAATTTAGCTTTTCAGACATACTTTTAACATTCATATATTCTGGATTACTCTTTAGGGGTATACTTAGACTTTAAGTTCAGGAGTAAAGTGTTGATTCAAAACCGAGAGTTAATTTTAACATTATGATAAAAACTCTGCTCCAAACAAAATATGATTAAAACATAAAACATTGTTAAAATAACATCCCATTAAACTCTTTCAGTTTATACAGTTTTGCAATATACCTGATCAATCAGCACAGGCGATTAGCTAAGGAATCTTTCATCTGTGCCTGTGCTAGTGCTTTTCCCTTTTTACTTTAACTTTCCTTCTAAGTGGTGCACAGAGACCTTTGCCACAAATTCTGCCTCAGTTGCTGTCCACAAGTCTTCTGATAAGGGCTATCTTACAGTAGCCCCCCTTTTCCTTATTTAAGTGCAGCTGCTCTGCTATCTGCTGTAGTACAGCCAGTATACCTGCCATAGTTTTTTGGGTGTCCCCATGTTCTCTTGACAGTCCCTATTCATCCTGAAAGGTAGCCATTCCTCCTCACATGGGTGGTATAGACTAACCTCAGATTTCCCTTATGGATTCTCCTCTCCTTAAGCTGATGCCTATTGCTGCTGGTGATCCTTTGCTTTCCTGAATGACTCACCAATTTTTACTATCCAATTTCTGAAGGCTTTGAGTTTGTGTGGCTTTTAGAGTAAAGAACACACCAGGTACAGAATCAGATGAAAGTTTTAATGGGACTTATGAAGTGGAGAGAATCTTTGATGACAGATGGACTAGGAATGAATGAAGATAGCACTCTGTGAAGAGATGAGAAAATGAGGGGTGATATAATAAGGGGTTTAAAAACAAGGATATTTCATAGGGTATGAGAACATACTTCTTACTTGGGTCACATGAAACATAAACATGGCTTGTGTGTGTGTGTTTTGGAGTTCCAGGTGTTTTCATCTAATTGTCTTTTTAAAAAAACATACATAGATATTAAAAATGTTACATTAAAAAAATATAAGAACTTCCCTTATACCCAACTCCACCCAACGCAACTCTTCCCACATCAACAACCTCTTTCATCTTAATGCCAAATTCATTGAATTTGGTGAGTACATTTTGTATCACTCCTGCACCATATGGATTATAGTTTACATTGTAGTTTAGACTCTCCCCCAGTCCATTCAATGGGTTATGACAGGATATATAATGTTCTGCATCTGTCCCTGCAATATCATTCTCATACCTCTTCTTCCCTCTCTCTGCCCTCAGCATCTCCGATGGCCACTCTTTCCACAGCAATGATACAACTTCTGCCATTGCTAGAGTCACAGTAGTTCTATGGTAGGATACTAGTGAATCCACTCCAATCCATATTTTCTTCCTCCATCCTGTGGACCCAGGGAATGTGATGTCCACTACACCTCAAAATCAAGAGGGGAATTAGATCCCACATGGCTGATGGATGCATTTCTCCTGCTTGCAGTTGTGGGCACTTTCAGTACCCTGATGTGGTAGGTGACATCTTCACCACTCTGTTAGCTGACCTGGTTAAGTGGAACAAACCAGAGAGGAGGTTTTGTAACTCTGCTGAGGCTCAAGTCCCACCTGGCATATGGCCAGTCCAGAGATTCATGTCTCCTGAGTATACACCAACTCGAGCACCAACCACGCTTTCAGTAAAAGTGACAGAAGAGGCATGTTTAGAAAGGTCACATCTGAGTCCAACTCCATCATACTCAAGAGCACAAATTTCAAAGTAGGGCCCACAGGCAAGGCAGTGTACCCCACAGGCAAGGCAGTGTACTGTAGGACCTGAATGTCTCTGTAGCCCTCAGGAGGACCTGTACATGGGGTTATGTCTACTTTGGCTGTCATTGGGATCCTATTGATCCTGATGTAAGAAGGAACGACCCTTCTGATGACCACATGACACATTTTTAAGTCTCTTAGCAATATAAACTCATTTGTTTTTGCCATTCCCCCCTTTTATTCAAGTTGTTTTTCTAGTTGCATCGTCAGCTGGTTATTGGTAGTAATCACTCAGCACCAGGGAAGCTCATCCCCAGGAGTCATGTCTCACACTGGGGAGAAGGTAATGCATTTACATGCTGAGTTTGGCTTAGAGAGTGGCCACATTTGAACAACATGGAGGATTTCAGGAGGTAAATCTCAGGAACCCTCCCAGTCTAGGCCTGGGTGAAGTTTGAACTCATAAGCATAGTCATCACTATCAAGGGCACATCTATGGACCATCCTTCTTCACTGGTCCTTGCCCTTACACTTGGGTGATTGTTGCTCTTTCCTTGGGGAATGTGACAGGGCTCCCCAGCTAGGAACTCAGCAATCCCTCAGTTGTCATTTGGAACTCTATTTACTATGACAATAAATGAATATCCAAACATTTATATATGTTCTATATACATGCCTTGGACAACTCCCTCCCATCCGTGATTCCCCACCAATGACACCCCACCCCACTGCTCATCCCTACCATAGTTGAACCCCTCTGTGATCCTAAACTTCCTAACAAATGGAGTGTAATCTATTGCCAAATTCAAATCATAGGAAAATGAAATTGTAATGATAGGTTTAAAGGTTAGAAATAGAATATTCTATTTCTATAAATAGAATACTAATTCTATAAATAGAATACTAATTTAGGAAAACTAAAAATAAGTAAAGAATAATTTGGGATATTAAAAAATGAAATATATCATAAAATTTTCTTTTTGAGGTTTTCCTTCATCACTGTAATAGGTGCTACTCTGTATGTAGTGGCAGTCATCCATTCCTTCCTCAATTTCCTCAATTTCTACATTATTTTTTAATTTTTAATTTTGTCTTCAAAGAAGTTTTAGGTCACAGTGAAGTCACCTACTGTATTAGTTAGCCAAAAGGCTGCTGCTGCAAAATATCAGAAACTGGTTTGTTTTTATAAAGGGTATTTTTTGGGATAGGAACTTGCAGATACCAGGCCATGAAGCACAAATTACTTTCCTCCCCAAAGTGTATTTGGAGAAAGATGGCTGCTGGTGGCTGTGAGGATTCAGTATTCCTGTGTTCCTCCCTTCCTGGGTCTTGTTTCCCTCTAGGTTCAAGTTTCCTTTCTTCACAGTGTTTGCCTCTTCCTGGGCTTAGTGTTCCTCTCTTCCTTGGGATAGCTTCTCTTTCCTCTGTGAGCTTACTTCCCAGGGCTCCAGTTTAAGGCTTCAGCATCAAATTCCAACATCAAAACCATTCACATAAAAAGTTCCAACTCTGTTCTTTGCCACACCTTTTATCTGTAGGTGGGGACTCAACACTCTAATGGCATGACCCAATAAAAGCCTTAATAACAACTCAATCATGGCCGGGTACAGATCAGATTACAAGCATAATCCAATATTTCTTTTTGGAATTCATCAATTAAATCAAACTGCTACACATATACAATGTATGGAATACTCATATACCCAACATCAAACTGTTTTCTTCCTCCCACAGCAATGATTTTTTTACATGTGGATATTATATTTGCTACAACTGATGTACAGAGTTTGAAACATATCTGCTAATGATGATTCCATTTTGGTTTACAGTATGGTTTATATTTTAGACTAAAATTTTCAAATTTGGGGGTTCATTATTGTTTACATTTTAGACTATACATTTTTGCAATATTTTTGTAAAATTTAACATGGTTTATATCTATCATTGCATGATTTTGTGGAACACTTTCTTTGCTCTCCAGTTACCCCCTCTTCCACCTATTCTATTCCTCTCTCTCCCTCCCCGCAGGGACCACTGTGAAAACAAATCTTCACTGCTTCAAGGACCAGATAATTGCAGCATTCATAGATAATTGCAGCAATGCTGAGGACTTGACACATGGTCCTCCTTCCTAACTGGAAGCCACTAATGCTTTCAAGAGACACCCTTCCCTTTGTTTGAGAATATCAGACCTTCCCAGGATGGGAGTACAACCCCTCTCTTGTCCTTGTATGGCTCTCCACCCAATTAAAGAACACACTATGTCAAGATGAGCACTCACACTCTCCCTATAAGCATGCCCCAGGTGCAGTCTGTGTCAGATGACCCCATCAAACACCTTAAACAAGTAATCCTTCCTTATTATATTTTCTAAAGAGCTTTCTCAATGTTAAAGTTTCACCCACATACCTGACAATCTCTCACACTCACCTGCTCCCCCCAAAACCATGCCCAGTTCCATGGACCATCTGACCCATCCTCCCAACCCTAACCTCCCTCAAGTCTGCAAAGCTCCACCCAATATTATCCCTGTGCACCCTTCTTATCCTTTCCCTGCACAACTACTTAGCTCCATTTTATCATAGATTTCACCCATGTAAGAATCAGCTCATATCCTTCTTCTTCCCCCCAAATGCCTGTAAGCCTGTCCTCCAGTCTCTACCTCTCTGAAACAGTTTGATTTGCTAAATTTATATCAGAGAAGTCATGCAGTATTTGTCCTTCAATACCTGGCTTGCATCATTCAACATAAAGTCCTCAAGATTCACCCATGTTATCCCATGTGTTATTATAGTATTCCTTTTACAGCTGAGTAGTATTCCATTGTAAGTATATACCACATTTTGTTTATCCATTATCTGTTGATGGGCATTTGGGTTGATTCCAACTTTTGGCCATAATGAATAATGCTGCTGTGAACATTGGTGCCTATATCTGTTTGCATCCTTGTTTTCAATTCTTCTGGGTATATAATGAGCAGTGGAATTGCTGGATCTTATGGCAAATCTATAGTTAGCATTTTTTAAGAAGCAACAAACTTCCCTTCAGAATGGCTGGCTCCTGCGACATTCCCACCAGAAGTGGATGAGGGTACTCATTCATCCACATACTCTCCAGCCTTATAGTCTTATGTTGTTTTAGTAACCATCAGTCTAATGGGTGTAATACGGTATCTCATTGTAGTTTTGATTTTCATTTCCCTAATAGTGGTGTTGAGCATCCTTTCATGTGCTTTTTAGCCAATTTCTTCTTCGGAAAAGCATCTGTTCAAATCTCTTGTCCATTTTTCAGTGGGTTGTTTGTCTTTTTATCTTCAAGATAAAAGATTTATTTATGAAGAAGGACAACCACCACACCATGGAGCCTAGAGTGATTACAACTGAAAGTGGGAGGATTGCATCCAGCATCCATGTGGGATCTGAGCCTCCTCTTGACATAGAGGTGCAATGGACACAACCAATCCAATGTCCACATAGAAGAGGTGGCATTGGATTGGGAAAAGTGGACATGGTGGCTGATGGGTATGGGGAAAGGCAGGAAGAGATGAGAGGTGGAGGCGTCTTTGGGACATGGAGCTACCCTGGATGGTGCTTCAGGGGCAATCACCGGACATTGTAAATCCTCACAGGGCCCACTGGATGGAATGGGGGAGAGTATGGGCCATGGTGTGGACCGTTGACCATGGGGTGCGGGGGTGTCCAGAGATGTAATTGCCAAATGCAATGGATGTGTCATGATGATGGGAGGGAGTGTTGCTGGGGGGGGGAGAGGTAGGGTGGGGGTGGTAGGGTTCAAGGGGACCTCATATATATATATTTTTAATGTAATATTATTACAAAGTCAATAAAAAAAGATTTTTTTATATATGCTGAATATTAGTCTCCTATCAGATATATGGTTCCCAAATATTTTCTCCCATTGTGCATGCTCTCTTTTTATTTTCTGGATAAACACCTCTGAGGTTTAAAAGGCTTTAATTTTGAGGTGGTCCCATTATTTTTTCTTTTACAGCTCTTACTTTGAGTGTGAACTTCATGAAGTCATTTCCTATTACAAGGTCGAGTAGATGCTTCCTTACCTTGTTTTCCAAGGTCTTTATAGTCTTGGCTCTTATATTTAGATCTTTGATCCTGACTTGATTTTTGTATAAGGTGTGAGGTGGTAATTCTCTTTCATTTCTTTGCATATGGCTATTCACTTCTCCAAGCACCATTTATTGAAGAAGCTATTCTCTCCCTGTTGAGTGGACTTGGTGGTCTTGTCAAATATCAGATGACTGTATATGCAAGGATCTATATAAGAACTCTCAGTTCGGTTCCAATGGTCTGAAGGGATGCCTATCCTTGTACCAATATCATGCTGTTTTGACCACTGTAGCTTTGTAATATATTTTAAAGTCAGGTACTGGGATTCCTCCAATTTCATTTCTCTTTTTCAATATGTCTTTGGCTATTTGAGGCCTATTTCCTTCCCAAATAAATTTCATATTTAATTTTTCTAGTTCATTAAAAATTGCTGCTTTTATTATTGTGATTGGATTAAATCTGTAGAGCAGTTTTGGTAAGATAGACATCTTAATGATATTTAGTCTTCCTATCAATGCATAAGGAATATTCTTCCATTTATTTAGGTGTTCTTTGATTTACTTTAACAGTGTTGTGTTGCTTTCTGTGTATAAGCCTTTTACAAGTTTAGGTAAATATACTCCTAGGTATTTGATTTTAAAATTTTTTATTTGAATTGGTATTTTTTTCTTGATTTCTTCATCAAGTTGCTCATTATTGGTGTACAGAAATGTGACTGATATTTGTGTTTTGATTTTATAATCTGTGACTTTACTGAACTCATAAGTTCTAATAGCTTGGTTGTAGATTTTGCAGGGCCTTTTGTGTAGGATCTTGTCTTCTGCAAATAGTTTAATTTTGAATTCTTCCTTTCCAATTAGGATGCATTTTATATTTGTTATTTTCCTATGGTCTTGAGCAAGTAATTCTAACACAATGTTAAATAATAGGGATGATAGTTGGCACTCCTGTTCTATTTTCTTGTTCCTAAACTTAGAGGAAAGATGTTAGCATTTCAGCATTGCTGATGTGTTAGGTGTGGGTTTTTCATATATACCATGTACTATGTCCAGAAATTTTCCTTCTGTTGCTACCTTTTCCAGTGTTTTTATTAGGAAAAAGATTCTGTATTTTGTCAAATGCCTTTTTGGCATCTATAAATATGATCATGTGATTTTCCCCCCTTGATCTGTTTGTGTGCTGTATTACATTGATTGATTTTTTTTTATGTTGAACCATCCTTGCATACCAGGGATGAAACCCAATGGATATGGTGTATAATTCATTTGAAGTGTTGTTGAACATGATTGGTAAGTATTTTGTTGAGGTTTTCACATCTAGGTTCATTAGAGAGATTGGTTGGCAATTTTCCATTTTTGTGGTGTCTTTGTTTGGTTTTGGCATTAGGGTAATGTTGAATGAGTTAGGCAATGTTCCTTCTATTTTGATTTTTTGAAAGAGTTTAAAAAAGATTGGTGTTAATTATCTTGAATACTTGGTAGAATTCATCACCTGTGAACCCATCTGGTCCAGAACTCTTCTTTTTTGGGAGGTTTTTAATGATCAATTCTACCTCTGTACTTGTGATTTGTTTGCTGAGATCATCAATTTCTTTATAGCTATGATATTCACTCTCTATACAGCTTTTGCTGCATCCCTTAAGTTTTGATATGTTGTGTTATAATTTTCACTGGTTTCAAGGTAGTTACTGATTTCTTTTGAGATTTCATCCTTGCCACACTGTTTGTCTAAGAGTGTGTTGCTTAATTTCCATCATTGTGCCTAATCTGATTCTCTCATCCTTGCGAACTTCCAGCTTCATTCCAGTGTTGTCAGAAAAATTATTTTTTCTGATTTCAATCTATCTGAATTCATTGGGAGTTTCTCTGTGGCCTAGCATGTCATCTATCTTGAAGAATGATCTATGTGCACTTGAGAAGGATACATACCCTGCTGTATCTGGGTGGAATGTTGTGTATATGTCCATTAGGTCCAGATCCTGAAATACATTGTTCCAAGTCTTTGTTTCTTTATTGCTTCTCTGTTGAAATGTTCTGCCCAATGGTGATAATGGTGTAGGCAAGTCCACCAATATAATTGTAGAGGCATTTATTCCTTCACTTAGTTTTTACAGAGTTTGCCGCATATATTTGGAGGTGCCCTCATTAGGAGCTTAAATATTTATGATTACTCTTTCCCCTTGAAAGATACCCCATTTTAGTAAAATGTATTGTCCATCTTTGTCTCTCACAATAGTTTTACCTTTAAAGTCTATGTTATCCAATATTAATATAATTACTCATGTCTTTTTTTAGTTATTGTTTGCATATTTAAGAATGTTTTCCAGCCATTCACGTTCAACCTTCTTGAATCCCAGGGTCTAGGATGGTTTTCTTGTAGACAGCATATAAATGGGTCATATTTCCTTATTCATTCTGCCAATCTCTGTCTCTTGTTAGGTGAGTTTAATCCATTAACATTCAATGTTATGACTCTCAAGGAATCACTTACATTAGCTGTGTTTTCTTTGGATCTCTGTATGTCCTAGGTTGTTTTTATTTCACATTTTGTCTTTTCAGTTCTTACCATCTTCTCCAATGCTGTCTTTCATGTTTTTTCTTTCTTTCTGCAGAATTCCTTTTCATATTTCTTGAAGGGCAGATTTTCTTATTGGCATAATCTTTTAGTTTCTGTTTATCTGTGAATATTTTGAATTCTCCATCATTATTTAATGCCAACTTTGCTGGATAGAGTATTCTTGCCTGGATTTTTCTTTTTTTCTTTTAGTATCTTGAGTATGTCATATCACTGTCTTGCCTCTATGGTTTCAGATGAGAAATCAACACAATCTTATTGAGCTTCCCTTATACATGATGGTTCTCTTTTCTCTTGCTGTTTTCAATATTTTCTCTTTGTCATGAGCATTGGATAATTTGACAAGTATATGTCTTGGGGTAGGCTTGTTAGGATTTATGCTCTTTGGGGTGTGTTGTGCTTCCTGGACATGTACACTCATCTCCCTCAATAGGTTTGGGAAGTTTTCAGCCATTATTTCCTGCAACACTCCTTCTATCCCCTTTATCCTCTCTTCTCCTTCTGGAATGCCTATAATGCCTATGGTTGTATTTTTGTATTGTCATTCAGATCCCTAACTCCTTATTGGATTTTTTCCTGTCTTTTTATCAATCAATTCTTTTATCTGTTTGATTTCAGATATACTGCCCTCCATATCAGTAATTCTTTCCTCTGCATCTTCAAATTTGCTGTTATTTGCTGAGGGTGTATTTTTGATTTCTTGGATTGTGTCATTCATCAGCATCATATCCATTATCATTTTGGATATGATTGTGATTTTTTTTGTATTCTCTGCAAGTTTTTGTTCATATTCTTAATCTCTTCCTTCACTTCATCAAATTGTTCACTTATATATGTTTTGAGAGCTTTAATTACTTCTTCAATGTTCTGCTCCTCTTCCTTTTTAGTTTGTTCATTGGATTGGGCCATGTTTTCCTGATATTGGTTTGGTTTGTAGTTTTTTGTTGCTGTCTGGTCATCTTTTTATCTTGATGGGTTTAATCATTTGCTTAGCTTCTTTGTCTAGTTTAGGGCTTAATTAGTTGTTTCTGTGTGTGTGTGTGGTTAAGGCTTCTCTTTGTTACTTTGTTCTTCTTATTCTATTTTCTTGTTCTTGGCTAAGTTCACTTGAAGGAAGGTATTAGGGCCAGAGAACACAAAAGGAGTAAGAAAAGAAAATGAATAATAGTAGTATTGATAGTAAATATTAACAGAAGAGCCATGTGAGATCTAAGAGAATGGATAGTAGACTCATGTAAGGTATGTAGAGTAATAACAATAAGAAAAGTAGAGTATGTATAATGAGACAGTAAATAGAATATGAGGAGGAATATAGTGTGAATTAAAAGGCCAATGTGTTTAGGAGAGAGGGAAAGAGAAAAGAAAGGACAATAATACAAAGAAAGAATATGTCAGAATGCAGAACAATGGTATCAGAAATAAAGTCAGAAAAATTGGAGGGGAAACAAAGAGAGGTGTAATGTGAAAGAAACAATAAATGATAGAATAAATAATAGCTAGAAAGATGTAGAGAAAAGAGCTTAGTGTTGGTGGCCAAAATCAATACACATGGGAAAGAGGAAATGGAAGATGAGGAAATACAGCAAAAGTGAAGTGCTCACTGCAGCACCTAATGTAAAAAGAATAAAAAAGAAGAGAAAGAAAGAAAAAGAAAAGTCAAAAGGGAGGGGTGAAGCAAGTAAGAAAAAGAAAAATAGAAAAAGAAAGAAAAAAAGGGACTTTGGAAGATAAGGAAAGACAAGAAGACAAACCAACAAAATACTAGACAAAATTTCAAGCAAGAATCCTCTTTGTATTTATATAAAACACTTATGGATCTGATGTTCCCCTGTTCTCCCTCCCTTATTTCCCTCTCTCCCAAGAAGCCAGAAAGCTGCCTGAGAGGTCTGGTAGGAGATTCAAGCGGGCCCTTGTTGAACCAGCTTGGTTCAGAAAACAATGCCTCTTAATTTCCAGAGAGAGAGCACCCACACCTCACCAGGAACCCCATGTATGCTATTGGAAGCTTGGAAAGCACATACTACAGTCCCTCTCCTTTAGGTGTCCTACAAGAAGGCTAGTAGGTTTTTGGTCTCCACCATGTCCCAGACCAATTTTCCTATCCCAGGGTGTTTAGGTGAATTGGGCTTTCTCAGCAGATTCATGAATCCTCTCTTCCTAGGCTTTCCCCAAACCAGCCAGCATGTTCCTACAAGCTCCACCCCCCCCAAAAAAAAAGTGGGGGTAAGACCAGAAAATTGAACCTGAACATAACTTGGCCCTGCTACTGCATCTCCCACTCATGGAGTCAGTCCAAAACCAGAGGGCTAGGGCCAACCTGGACCTCCAGGAGCAGTGGATTCAGAAAGGGGAAGTTCAGATCACTGTAGACTCATGGTATGTATGCCCGTAGAGGGACTTAGGGGACACGGACCTGGGGATCACACATCTGGGGATCACAGGGCCCAGGAATGTTCCCACACAACTAACAATTCTCAGAGAACACCACAGCAGCCAGCCCTAGGGGGAAGGATCCAACCTTCCCACAGCCTCCAACCTCCATACTTACAACCTACAATTCTACCTTTAGCAAGCATTCCCACTGTCACTGTCTCTGCAAATTGATGTCCACACATCTCCTGCCTGCAAGTCCCCAAATAGCCCACTCCAGCAAGACTCCAGCCCCACTTGGCTGCCTCTTTGCTGGAGAGTGTGAAGTGCACTCACTCAGACACCATCTTGCTCCACTTCTAATAGCAGTATTGATAGTAAATGTTAACAGAAAAACCATATAAGGCCTAAGAGAATGAATATTAAATACATGTAAGCTTTGTAGAGGTACAACAATAAGCAGTGGAGCACCTACAGTAAGATGGGAATTTGTTTTGGAGAAGAATATGGTATGATTTAAACTGTCAGTGTGAATAGAAGAGAGGGGAAGAGAAAGGAAAGGACAATAACATAGAAAGTTAATTAGGAGGTGGGGCAAGATGGACTCTGAGTGAGCGCACCTCATAATCTCTCCTGCAAAGAAGTGGCTGAGTAAGGTTGGAGTCCTGCTGGACTGTGCTGTTTCAGGGTAGGAGGTCAATTTGGTGGGATGGCAACAGAAGAGATTCTTGCAAGAGGTCGAATTTTGGATCTTTTGCATGGAGGTTGGAGGTCATGGGTGGGACCCTTACCACTGGGGCTGGTGGCCTGGCTGCAGTGATTCCTGAAGGCTTTGTTGTGCTGGAATGTTCCCAAGCCCTGAGTGCATTGTTTTGGGGGCTTGCAGGGTGGGAGGTGTCTGGATGTCGATTTGGTGAGACAGTGACGGAGGAGATTCTTGCGAGAGGTGGAATTTTGGGTTTCTGACATGGAGGTCAGAAGTTGTGGGCAGAACCCCTCCTTCTAGGGCTGGCAGCCTGGCCACTGTGATCCCTGAAGGCTTTGTTGTGCTGCAGTGTTCCCAGCCCCTGTGTTAACTGGATGCATGATTCCCAGATCTGTGTCCCCTAAACCCTGGTGACCTATACTACAGAGACTCACACACCTTGAGTCTGCAATATCATGGAAATCCCATCCCCAAATGCACTGCACCCTCAGGTCCATCTGAGGTCCTTGATTACCCTAGTCCTCGGTGTTGTGTGTGTGTGTGTGTGTGTGTTTGTTCTCTCTCTCTCTTTGAACTTGAAGGAGTGTACCAACTGACTTGGGAAGAATCTGGGAAGTAAGGAGAGGTGAATCTGCTGAGAAAGCCCAATTTACTTAAACATCCTGGGATAGGAAACTTGGTCTGGGAGAAGGTGGAGTCAGAAAATCAATTAGACATCTCCTACAACTGTAGAAGCTGCTATCAAAGCTTCCAATAGTATATTTAGGGTTTCTAGTGAGGTGTAGGTGAATTCGTGCTGGAAATAAAAAGTCATAGACTTCTGTGTTGCATTGATTCAACAAGGACCTACTTCAATCTCCTACCGGACCACTAAGGCAGCTTTTCTGCTGCCCTGGAAGAGTGAGTAGTGAAGAAAGAAGGAAGGGGGAAGGTCAGATCCCTAAGCATATTATTTAATTGCAAAGAGGATGCCTAGCGTGAAACGTTGGTTTTTTTTGTTTTGTTTTTTTGTTTTGTTTTTTGTTTTTTTTTTGTCATGGTTGCTAATATTGCATGGTTTCCTGGTCTTTTTTCCCATTTTATACCCCAAGGTCCTTTATCATTTGTTTAGTTTCTTTTTCTTTTTCTTTTTCTTGCTTGTTTCCACCTGTTTTCTTTGACCCCCATTTTTCTCTTCTCTTTTTTTCTTTCTCTCTTTTTATTCTTATTTTATTTTATTTTCTTTACATAATAGGTGCTGCAGGGAGTGCTTCACACTTGCTGTGTTTCCTCATCCTCTATTTCCTCTTCTCTGTGTTTTTATTTTGGCCACCTACACTATCCACTTCCCCCCATATCTTTCTATCCTTCATCGTCTACTGTTTCTCTTACATTCCACCTTCCTTTCTTTGGCCCCTAAGTTGTCTGACTTTTTATTTCTAATACCTTTGTTCCATTATCCAATCTTGATATTATTGTCTTTCTATTCTCTTTCCATCTCTCATGAAAACACTGGTCTTTTAATTCATACTTTATTGCTCCCCATATTCAGTTGACTGTCTCATTATAGGTACTCTATTTACTGCTATAACTCTACACAATTTACATGAAACTAATGTCTATTCTCTTAGATCTCACATTGTTATACTGTTAACATTTATTACCAATAGTACTTTATACATTTTCTTCTCTTACTTATTTTGCTTTCCCAGGCCCTAGTATTTTTCCTTCAAAATGAACTTAGCCAACAACAAGAAAATAGAGTAAGAAAAACAAAGTGACAAAGAGAACACATAACACTTATGCACGAACAGCAACTAATTAATCCCCAAAAGTAGACAAAGAAGCTAAGGAACTGATTACACTTATCAAGATAAAATGATGGCCAGACAGCAACAAAAACTACAAAACAAACCAATAATCAGGAAACCATGGCCAAATCCAATGAGCAAACTAAAAACCAGGAAGGGGAGCAGAACATCAGACATGTAATTAAAGATCTCAAAACATCTATTAGAGATCAACTTAAGGAAATAAAAGGAAGAGATTAAAAATATGAAGAAACACTTGGAGCAGAAATTGCAGACATATGTAAAAAGATAACAGATATTATGCTGAGGAACACCACAGTTAAAGAAATCAAAAACACACTCTCAGCATATACCAGCAGATTAGAAGAGGCAGAGGAGAGAATTAGTGATGTGGAAGACAGTATATCAGAAATCAAACAGATAGTAGAACTGATCAAAAAAAAAAGAAAGAAAAATTCTAAGCGGGACTTGGGGACCTGAATGACAATGTAAAATGTACAAACATACAAATTACAGGTATTCCAGAAGGAGAAGAGAAGGGAAAGGGGATGGAAGAGGTGTTGGAGGAAATAATGGCTGAAACTTCCCAAATCTACTGAGAGAGATGGATGTACATGTCCAGGAAGCACAACACACTAAAACATCCTAAATACCAACAGGCCAACCCGAAGACATATACTTGTCAAATTATCCAATGCTCAAGACAAAGAGAAGATTCTAAAAGCAGCAAGAGAAAAGAAAACCATCACATACAAGGGAAGATCCATAAGATTAAGTGCTGATTTCTCATCTGAAACCATGGAGGCAAGAAGGCAGTGGTATGATATAGTCAAGTTACTAAAAGAAAAAATTTCCAACCAAGAATACTCTACCCAGCTAAACTAGCATTCAAAAATGATGGAGAGTTCAAAATATTCACAGATTAACAAAAAATGAAAGAGTATGCCAACAAGAAACCTGCCCTTCAAGAAATACTAAAGAGAGCTGGGCAGGAAGAAAGAAAAAAAAAAGAAGAGGCAGAGTTGGAGGAGAGTGCAAGAGCAACAAATCAACAAAAAGAGAAGAAAAAATATGACAAACACAAATCCAATCAAAATACGGCTAACATAAATAATTCCTTAAAAGTAATAACAATGAATGTCAATGGATTAAACTCACCTATCAAAAGATTCAGACTGGGAGATAGGATAAGGAAATGTGATGCATCTATATGCTGTCTACAAGATACATATCTTAGACACAGGGATTCAAGGAGGTTGAAAAATGAATGGCTGGAAAACAATCTTACAAGCAAAAAATAACCAAAACAGGGCAGGAATAGCTATATTAATATCATACAAAGTAGACTTTAAATGAAAAACAATAGTGAGAGACAAAGATGGATACTACATATTAGTGAAAGGGATAATCTATCAGGAAGAATGAGTACTCTTAAATATTTATGCTCTAACAAAGGTAACTCCAAATACATGAGGCAAAAAGTGGAAAAACTGAGTGAAAGAATAGATGCCTCTACAACTACAATGGAGAACTTTAATAAACCACTATCAACTTGGTACAGAACATCTCAAAAGAGAGTCAATAAAGAAACAAAAACTTTGAACAGCATATTAGAAGAGCTGAACCTAATAGACATATACAGATCATTATACCCGAATACAGCAGGATATACATTTTTCTCAAGTGCACATGGATCATTTTCCAAGATAGACCATATTCTAGGCCACAAACAAAGGCTCTTTGAATTGAGAAAAATCAAAATCCTACAAAATAATATCTCTGACCAAAGTGGAGTAAAGCTGGAAATCTGCAAGGGCCAGAGGCCCAGATTTCACACCAAGATATGGACATTAAGCAGCACAATTGTAGAAAAAAAAAATGGGTCAAAAAGGAAATCTCAAAAGAAATTAATAAATACCTTGAAACTAATGAAAATGATAACACAATATACCAAAACTTATGGGATGCAGCAAAAGCAGTACACAGAGGGAAATTTATAGCCATAAAGTCATACATCAAAAAGGAAGAAAGAGCAAAAATTGAAGAACTAACTGCACATTTGGAGGAATTACTAAAAAAAACAACAAAGTAACCCCACAGGAAGAAGAAAGAATGAAATAACGAGAGGAATTAAATGAAATAGAAAATGAGAAAGCACTTGAAGAGATAAACAAAACCAAGAGCTGGTTTTTTGAGATCAGTAAGACTGACAAACTCTTAGCTAGATTAAAAGTAAAAAAGGGAGAAGATGCAAATACACAAAATAAGTCATGAGAAAGGAGATATCACCACTGACCCCACAGAAATAAGGACTATCATAAGGGGATACTTTGAAAAACTATATTCCAACAAAAATGGCAATTCAGAGGAAATGGACAAATTCCTAGAAACACATAAGCAGTGTATATTGATGAAAGAAGAAATTGATGATCTCAACAAGCCAATCAAAAGTAAAGAGATAGAATCAGTGAATAAAAACCTTGCAACTAAGAAGAGCCCAGCACCAGATAGCTTCACAGCTGAATTCTACAAAACATTCTGGAAAGAACTAGCACCAATCCTGCTGAAACTCTTCCAAAAAATCAAAACAGAATAAACATTAACTAACTCATTCTATCATGCCAACATTACCCTGGTACCAAAGCCAAACAAAGACACCACAAGAAAGGAAAATTACAGACCAATTTCTATAATGAACTTAGATGCAAAAATCCTCAACAAAATACTTGCTAACTGTGTTCAACAACACATCAAACAAATTATACACCATGACCAAGTGGGATTCATTCCAGGTATGCAAGGATGGTTCAACATAAGAAAATCAATCAATGTAATACACCATATAAACAGATTGAAGGAAAAAAATCACATGGTTATATCTATAGATGCAGAAAAAGCATTTGACAAAATAAGCACCATTTCTTGATAAAAATATTGCAAAAGATTGGAGTACAAGAAATTTTTTAAGCATGATAAAAAGTATATATGAAAAACTCATAGTGAACATCATTTACAATGTGAAATCCTACAAACCTTCCCTCTAAGATCAGGGAAAAGACAAGGATGCCCACTCTCATGCCTTCTATTTAACATTGACTTAGAGGTACTTGCTTGAGAACTGAGGCAGGAAACAGATATAAAAGACATTCAAATTGGAAAGGAAAAAGTCAAAATTTCATTATTTGCAGATGACATGATCCTATACATAGAAACCTTGAGAGGTCTACAACAAAACTTCTAGAACTCATAAATGAGTTTAGTAAAGTCACAGGTTATAAGATCAATGTGCAAAAATCAGTAGCATTTCTGTACACCAATAATGAGCAAGCTCAGGAGGAAATTGAGAAACAAATACCATTTACAATAGTAAATTAAAAAATCAAATACCTAGGAATAAATTGAACTAAAGATGTAAAAAACTTATACACTGAGAACTACACAAGGCTGTTCAAGGAAATCAAAGAAGACATAAATAAATGGAAGAATATTCCCTGTTCATGGATAGGAAGACTAAATATTAAGATCTATCCTACCAAAACTGACCTACATTCAATGCAATCCCAATAAAAATCAATACAGCCTTCTTTAAGGAACTAGAAAAACTAACTATGAAATTTATTTGGAAAGGAAAGAGGCCCTGAATAGCCAAAGACATATTGAAAAAAAAAAAAAGAAATTGGAGGAATCACACTACCTGACTTCAAAACATACTACAAAGCTACAGTAGTGAGCCATGGTATTGGCTCGAGGAGAAACACACTGACCAATGAAACTGAATGAAAAGTTCTGATATAGATCCTCATATATACAGTCATGTAATATTTGATAAAGTCACCAACCCCTCTCAACTGGGAGAGAATGGCCTCTTCAACAATTGGTGCCTGGAGAACGGGATATCCATATGGAAAAGAATTAAAGAGGGTTACCATTACACAAAAATCAACTCAAGATGGATCAAAGACCTAAATATAAGAGCCAAGACCATAAAGACTTTGGAAAGCAGTGTAGGGAAGCATATATAGGACCTTTAAATAGGAAATGGCTTCATGAACTTCACACAAAAAGCACAAGCAGCAAAAGAACAAATAGATAAATGGGATCTCCTCAAAATTAAAGTCTTCTGCACCTCAAAGGAGTTTGTCAAGAAAGTGAAAAGAGAGCGTACACAATGCGAGAAAATATTTGGTAACCATATATCAGATAGGAGACTTATAATCTGCATATATAAAGAACTCCTATATTTTCAAAATAAAAAGTAAACAACCCATTTAAAAAATGGGAAAAAGATTTGAGCAGAAACTTCTCCAAAGAAGAAATATAAATGGCTAAAAATCACATGAAAAAAAATCCCTAGCTATCCCAAAATCCGTAGCTATCAGGGAAATGCAAATCAAAACTACAATGAGATATCATCTTATTCCCATAAGATTGGCAGCCATGAAAAAAATAGAAGACTACAAATGCTGGAGAGGATGTGGAGGAATGGGAACACTCTTCCACTGCTGGTGGGAATGAAGAAGGATCCAACCATTCTGGAGGATAGTTTGGTGGTTTCTCAAAAAACTAACCATAGATTTGCCATATGACCCAGCAATTCCACTACTGGGTATATACCCAATAGAACTGAAAACAAGGACACAAACCAATATATGCACACCAATATCATAGCAGCATTGTTCACTATCGTCAAAAGTTGGAATCAACCCAAATGCCCATCAACAGATGAATGGATAAATAAAATGTGGTATATACATACAATGAAATACTACTTGGCTTTAAGAACAAATACACTACAAGCATATGTGATAACATGGATGAATCTTGAGAACCTTATGTTGAGCAAACCAACCCAGGCATTGAAGGACAAATACTACATGACCTCAATGATATGAAGTAAGTAAACCAAGCTGCCTCAGATAGCTAGAGACTAGATGAGAGGCTTACAGGAAATTGGGGGGTAGAGGAAGGATGTAAGCTGACACCTACATAGGTGAAATCTATGATAAACTGTAGGTAAGGATTTGTAAAAGGAAGCAATAAAATGGCATAGGGTTACCTTTGGGTGGGGCTTTGCATGCTTGAGGGGGGCTAGGAATGGGAGGATGGGTAATATTGCCCAGTAGATTGGGGGGAGGGTGGGGCAACATATGAACATAGGAGATTGTCAGGTATTTGGTTGAGAGTATAATGCTGAGGAAACCTTTTCAAAAATATAAGGAGGACAGTTACCTGTTTAAGATGCTTAAAGGGGATAGTCTGATGCAGGTCAGGCTCCTAGGGAATATGTGAATGCTCATTTTGCAATACTGTGTTTTATCATTGGATAGAGAGTCATATAATGAGAGTGAAGGTATACCTACATCCTGGGGAGGACTGATGCCATCAAATAGAGGGAACTGTATCTCTAAATGAAATGGTGGCTCCCAGTGCATTAGGACAGTGAGCATGCCAAGCCCTCAACATTGTTGCAATTATCTCTGAACATGGCACTTCAAGCAATGAATATTGGCTGTCACTGTGGGCCCTAAAAGGAGGGGGAAAGAGGTATTGAATAGATGGAACAAATGTAACTGTGTGGGCAATAGAAGTGTTTCACAAGAGTAGACAAGGTTGGATATAAGACATGTAAAATTACACCAAAAATATAAAGAGACTGATAGGCTAAAATGTAAATCATAATGTAAAACATAAGATAACTAAAAATGAAGAAAATTTTATAGTCTAAAATATAAACCACAAAGTAAACCCAAACGTTACCATGTTTGAAAGCTTTGTCTGAATATCTGTACATCAGTTTCATTAAATATAATATGAATATGTAGAAAGATTATTGCGGTGGAAGGGAAAAGGTTTTATGTTGGATATGTGGGAGTACTATATATTGTATATATGAATTACTGTGATCTAAATCTCTTGTGAAGATAAGCTTAATAATTAGAAAAAAGAAAAGAAAAAGATAGGACCTAGACACTCAGGAAAAGACATAAATAGTTGCCTTGCCAATTTGCATACAGGGAAACACTTATTGCAGTGATGGAAGGCAAAACATCAGAAACAAAGCTTTCGCATTTTTAATTTTCTTTTTATTTTTTTATTCATTTTTTAAAAAATATTACATTCAAAAAATATGAGGTCCCATTCAACCCCACCAACCCCACCCCACCACTCCCCCCACAGCAACAATCTCTCCCATCATCATGACACATCCATTGAATTTGGATTGCATATCTCTGGGCATTGCTGCACCTCATGGTCCACATCATAGCCCATACTCTCCCACTTTCCATCCAGTGGGCCCTGGGAGGATCTACAATGTCCGGTAATTGTCCCTGAAGCACCACCCAAGACAACTCCAAGTCCTGAAAACGCTTCCACATCTCATCTCTTCCTCCCATTCCCTGAACCCAGCAGCCACCATGGCCACTTTTCCTGCACCAATGGCACATTTTCTCTGTGGACCTTGGATTGGTTGTGTCCATTGCATATCTATGTCAAGAGGAGGGTTAGATTCCACAGGGATACTGGATGCAATCCTCCTGCTTTCAGTTGTAGGCACTCTAGGCTCCATGGTGTGGTAGTTGACATTCTTCAACTCCATGTTAGCTGAGTGGGGTGAGTCCAACAAACCAGAGTGTAGGAGTTGAAATCTGTTGAGGCTCAGGGCCTGGCTATCATATTGTCAGTCCAGAGATTGAAATCCCCTAGATATATCTTAAACCCCAGCACCAACTACAATTCCAGGAAAGTAGCATGAAAGTCTAGTGAAAAGAGATCCCATCTGTGTCCAGCTCCATCATGCAGACACACCAGCTCCAAAGAAGGGCCAACTGACATGGCAATGAACCCCATCTGCCAAGACCATAGAACCTGTGGGTCTCTTTAGGCCTCAAAAGAACCAATACCTGGGGTTGTATCTACTTTATCTGTCTCTGAGACTCTGCTCAGGTATGCATAAGGGCAATCCTTCTGACAACCTCCAGACTCTTTTTTAGAGACTCATAGCCATATAAACTCATTTCTCCTTTCCATTTTCCCCTTACATTAGGTCAAACAGTATTTTAAACTCCTGTTATTATATGTAGACAGGGATATTCTGCTGGTCTGCATTGAACCTTTAATTCAAGGTCATTTTCTAGTTGAACCATCAGCTGGTACTTGGTAGTGATCCCTCGGTGCCAGGGAGGCTCATCCCCAGGTGTCATGTCCCATGCTGGGAGGAATGCATTGCATTTACATGCTGAGTTTGGCTTTGAGACTGGCCACATTTGAGTAACATGAAGGCTGCCAGAAGGAAACTCCTAGGCACAGTGCTGCTCTAGGCCTTGTTCTTATTTCAGGTGTATAGGCTCACAAGCATAGTCATTAGTATCAGGGTCTCCCTGTTGGACCCTCATTCCTTCCTGGTCCTTACCATTGCACCTGGGGGACTGCTGCTGCTCCCCTAGGGACCACGACAGAGCACCCCTGGCCAGGAACCCAGTACCCCCCTAGCTGTTGTTTTTAATTGTTGCCACTATGAGTATATCCAAACATTACCATGCACCCTGGACATATGCCCTGTATAACTGCCTGTCAACCATATATCACTTGTCAATAACATCCTATACCAGTATTCCTCCACTGCCATTGTTGAACCTCTCTGTGATCCAAAACTTCCTGAAAAGTGAAGCCCAATATAGTGTCAGGATCCCTTACTAGTAAAATGGAATATAGCGATGGGTTTAAAGATTAGATATAGAATACTTATTGACTTGGAAAAATTCTACATCCTATCTTTTTCTTTTCTTTTTTCCTAATTATTGAGCTTCTTTTCACAAGAGCCCTAGATCACAGTATTTCATATATATAATCTACAGTCCTCCCACTCATCCACCATAAAACCTTTTCCCTTCCACAGCAATATTCTTATAACTTATTCATATCATATTTACTTAAACTGATGTACAGATTCTGAGACAATAGCTTTCAAACCAGGTGACATCTGTGCTTACATTGTGGTCCATCTTTTAGGATATACAGTTTTCTAAATTTTTAGTTATCTTATGTTTTACATTATGGTTTACATTATTAGTCTGTTGTCCCCTATATGTTTTTGGTGTAATATTACAAGTTTTATATCCATCCTTGTGTACTCTCACAAAACTCCTCTCTTACCCCCACATTTACCTTGGTTCCATTCATTCAACATCCATTTTCCCCTCCCCTTGGGTCCCACAGCAACAGCCAATCTCCATTTCCCAAGGAGCCACGTCCAGAGATACTTGCAACAGTGTTCAGAGCCTGACTTGCTCAACTGCCCGAATGCCCTGGGAGCCATCCTTTCTCTTGAGAGATACATTTCCCTCTTTTTTGATGGCATTGGTCCTCCCCAGGATGTGGGCCCACCGCCAATCTCACTACTTGGGTCTCTACCCAATGGTACAACCCACCCTGGCAAAATGAGCATTCAGACATTCTCCAGGAGTCTGTCCCATGTCATTCAATCCCCTCTGAGCATCCTAAAAAAGAAACCCTCTTAATTATATTTTGATACGGTTTTCTCAGCAGTTTATTCTCAACCAACACCTGACACTCTCCTATGTTCGTATGTTGCCCTTCCCTCCCCCCAATTTTTTGGGCACTATTACCCATCTGCCCATCCCCAGACCCCCTGAAACCCGCAAAACCCCACCCAAAGGCAACCCCTTGCCCCCATTTTATCTTTGTGCTCATACTTACCGCCAGCACATCATAGATTCCACCCCTACTGATGTCGGCTCACATCCTTCCTCCACCCCCTGATTTCCTGTAAGCCTATCTTCCAGTCTCTAGCTCTCTGAGGCAGCTTTTTTATTTCATATCATTGAGGTCATGTAGTATTTGTCCTTCAATGCCTGGGTTGCTTCACTGAGCATAAGGTTCTCAAGATTCATCCATGTTATCACATGTGTTTGTACTGTATTTGTTCTTAAAGCCAAGTAGTATTCCATTATATGTATATACCACATTTTATTTATCCATTCATCTGTTGATGGGCATTTGGGTTGATTCCAACTTTTGGCGATAGTGAACAATGCTGCTATGAACATTGGTGTGCATATATCAGTTTGTGTCCTTGTTTCCAGTTCTGCTGGATACATATCCAGCAGTGGTATTGCTGGGTCATATGGCAAATCTATGGTTAGTTTTTTGAGAAACCACCAACCTGTCCTCCAGAATGGTTGGATCCTTTTGCATTCCCACCAGCAGTGGATGAGTGTTCCCCTTTCTTCACTTTCTCTCCAGCATTTGTATTCATCTGTTTTTTTTCATAGCTGCCAATCTTATGGGAGTAAGATGGTATCTCATTGTAGTTTTTTTTTAATATTTATTTATTATTATTATTTTTAATTACATTAAAAAAATATATGAGGTCCTATTCAACCCCACCACCCCCGCCCCCCACTCCCCCCACAGCAACACTCTCTCCCATCATCGTGATACATCCATTGCACCTGGTAAG